>NW_006795342.1:131972-152380 GCF_000442215.2 Lipotes vexillifer | reverse complement strand
CTTCCGATGGAAATTGTTTTTCCCCTCGTGCCTATTCAGATGGGCCTCCTTCCACAGATCCAAACTCTAATCAGAGAGGCACCCAAGGCCATTGTTAGAAAAAGCAGTTGGCAAACAATGTCGGAAGGCTGCAAGTCAAGTCTGTTAGTGAATTATTACTGAACTCTTAGTTCTGCTATATTCTCACCTGAGGACCCACAATCTCCCCTAGACCAAAAGCAATATTCTCTCCCTCCATTAGTGCTCCAGCTACCATGCTGAGGTGTGGCTGCACCATATGGGCACCGGGAGAAAGGTAACACGAGAGAGGAAGTGTCTTTTAAATCTCAGAAGTCTCTTACTATAAGGATATAACAACTGCAAGGAGAGAAGAGCCCTACAGGATGGGAGCTCCTGCCTGAGTGCTGTGGCCATCACCTGAGCCAGCATCCTGCGTGCCCACGTTTCCATAACAACTGTCAGCCGGGCCCCTAGAACTCATGGAGACGGGACCTCCTTTGTGTGGGCAGCTCTGGAAGAAAGGTCAGATGGTTGCCTGAATCCCAAGGCTCTGTTTTTCTTCTTCTGCAGCTGATGTTCTGACCAGAAGCTAGACAGAGAGTTGTTACTAGGGTTTCTTAGCATTGATGCATCAAAGGTGAGAAGCCAGACAAGGAGAAGGGACCCATGGAGAAGATTCTGGGGATACCGGCATATTCTATTTCTTGACCCAGCTGGTTACATGAATTTTCTCATGATTATTCACTTTTACTACTTTCATGTTTTATACACCTTTCTGTATATTTGCTATATTTCACAATTTTTGAGAAGTCTTTTAAAAATAAATCAGCCAAACTGTTCTTAAGGGACCTGTCATCATCACCCATATTTATTAAGTATCTTCTGGCACAGGACAGAAGACTCAGACTGCAAATAACCCTGTGTCACAGCCCTGAACAACAGGACCAAGAACCAGAAAGAAGGCATTGAAAGTCCTTGTCAGCTGCGTCATCTGAGAAAATATCTGCAAACGATGTGACTGATAAGTGATTAATTTCCAAAATATACAAACAGCTCATACATCTCAATATCAAAACAAGCAAAAGACCCAAGCAAAATATGAGCAGAAGCCTAAATAGACATTTCTCCAAAGAAGACATACAGATGGCCAAAAGGCCCATGAAAAGACGCTTCACATCACTAATAACTAGAAAAAAGCAAACCAAAACCACAGTGAGGTACCACCTCACACCAGTCAGAATGGCCAGAATCATCAAAATAATCTACAAGTAACAAATGCTAGAGACGGTGTGGAGAAAAGGGAACCCTCCTACACTGTTAGTGGGAACGTAAGTTGGTGCAGCCACTATGAAGAACAGCGTGGAGGTTCCTTTAAAAACTGAGAGTTACCATATGATCCAGCAATTCCAATCCTGGGCATATATCTGGAAAAGATGAAAACTCTAATTCAAAAATATACATGCACCCCAATGTTCACTGCAGCACTATTTACA
This sequence comes from Lipotes vexillifer, assembly GCF_000442215.2. NCBI lineage: Eukaryota > Metazoa > Chordata > Mammalia > Artiodactyla > Lipotidae > Lipotes > Lipotes vexillifer. The sequence goes on along the minus strand of NW_006795342.1, from coordinate 150,887 downwards.
ATAACTAAGACATGGAAGCCACCTAAATGTCCATTGACAGAGGAATGGATAAAGAAGATGTGGTATATATACATATACATATACATATACACACACACACACACACACACACACACACACACACACACACACAATGGAATATTACTCAGCCATAAAAAAGAATGAAATAATGCCATTTGCAGCAACATGGATGGACCTAGAGATTATCATACTACGTAAGTTGGACAGAGAAAGATAAATATCATATGATATCACTTATATGTGGAATCTAAAAAAAGATACAAATGAACATACTTACAAAACAGAAATCAGAAACAGACTCACAGACATAGAAAAACTTATGGCTACCAAAGGGGAAAGAAGGGGGGTTAAACTAGGAGTTTGAGATTAATAGATACACACTATATATAAAATAGATAAGCAACAAAGACCTGTATGGCACAGGGAACTACGTTCAATCTCTTATAATAAACTATAATGGAAAAGAATCTGAAAAATAATATATATATAAAACTAAATCACTTTGTTGTACACCTGAAATTAATACAACATTGTAAATCAACTATACGTCAATAAAAAGCTGTTTGTTTTGAAAAAAGAAAGAAGGGAGGGAGGGAGGGAGAAAGAGAGACAGAGAGAGACAGAGACACAGAGAGAAAGAGAGGGGAGGGAGGAAGGGAGGGAGGGAGGAAAGAAGAAAGGAAGGAAGGAAGGGAGGGGGAGGGAGGGAGGGAGGGAGGGAGGGAGGGACAGACGAGAAGGTCCTTGGTCTTGAGGCACAGCCGGGACAGGCATCCCCCAGAAGAAGAAAGTCGAAGCAGAGATGAAGCACAGTCAGACTAGCCATAGGATGAAGGGGCTAGGAACCCCCACCCCCCAGAGGACTTGCTGATACAACAGTTTTGGCTCAACCAAGGGGCTGAGCCTGTAAACAAGGTCGTGGGGAGGGGGTGTGTTTTTATCCTTTACACCTGCCTTGGGAGGTCATGAAATGAGGTACGCAAGGCCCCCGGTCATCAGAGAAAGACAGAGCCTTCCCTTGCCCTGCCGATTCACTCCTGAGAGTTGCTCACGGTCTCAGCACAGCCTCGATTAAGGTGGCAAGAACATTAAAGCAATCAGGAGTCTGGGTCAAGTTCCAAGCCAGATCAGGAGCCTCAGGATCACCTCCTCACCTTCCATAAGCCTCCACTCATCACTCATTCCAGCCCCATTGCTCCCCGAGCCCTTCCCCGTACACACCTCACACTGTCACAAGTCCACTGTCTTGCTCCAGTTGGATTAATTACGTCTCTCCACAAATCCTGCACATTCTTCAAGACTCTTTTAAAGCCACTTCCACCACGAAGCCTCTGCAGATCTCTTCATCAGAATTAACACCTCCCAGTGACGTTCGCTCGACCCTTACTCTCTGTCCCCTCAGAGTGTGACTTGTTCCTTTGGTTATCAGCCCTCATCATGTTCAAGTATCCATCCTTCCTCCCAACTAAGAATCTTGAGGTCAGATACCTGGTCATATCAATTTTCACATCTACAGAATATATATTCTATAGAATACACTCAATGGACTACATATATTATTATTATATCTATAGGATATAAATATGTATTCTAGATAAATATCTATATCTACATCTATATAATATCAATATATATAACGAGAATATATGTATTCTAATTCTTACACCTATAGAATATAAATTTATATTCTACATAAATGTATCTCTACAACTAGCACTGTTGCCGCATGGACATACAGTAGGTGTGCAGCAAGCAATCAATGCTTATTAATAAATCAGGTCCAAGAGGATGCGGGCCCAGCACGTAGGAAAGAAGGTTCTTCAGGCCATCACGGAGCACACAGGGCCCAGCAGGAGGGGAGTGAGCCTCACAGAAAGCGTCTGCATCTCAAATCCACACACTTCTCTCCACCTTCACCTTCTCTCTCCTGATCGACTGCTAAGCTTCATAATTATTTATAAGGTGTCCACTCTTGCTCCAGGGCCCCATTCATCCTCCACGCTAAGCCAGAGAGACCTCGCAAAGTTTCCATCACTCATATCATTCCTGAGCTTTTAAACTCTTCTATGACACCCCACTGCTCTCAGGGTAAAGTTCAAAATCCTCAGCACGGCCTCCAAGGGCGCTCTTGGATGTTTGGCTCCTGCCTGGCATCTGATCATGTATGAAACCACTCTCGGCCTCACCTTCCTTATTCTCCAGCCATACAGGACTTTCTTCCGTTCCTTCCATGAGTGGTTCTCTTTAATGACTCAGAGATTTGCATGTACTCTTTCCTTTAACAACCTCCTCCACCCAGTCATATTCCAGACTTCCCACTCATCCTTAAGATCTCTCTCCAGAAAGCCTTCCCTAAGGGCCCCTCCAGCTCCACCATCAGTGAGGAAAGCTCCTGGGTCATGTGATCCCCGTACTCCCTCTCCTCCAGAGCGCTCAAGGCACCCGCAAATACTTGTCCACAGCCTCTCTGCTTCAGGAGACCAGAAGTCAGCAAACTGTTTTCTGTAAAGGGTCAGATAGTGAATATTTTAGACTCTACCAGAGCCTAAAACCTCTTTGGCAAATGTCCAACTCTGTCACCATAGAACAGAAGCGGTCAGAGATAAAACGTAAACAAACGAGAGTGGCTGTGTTCCAATAACATTTATGGACACTGAAATTTGAATTTCATATAGTTTTCACATTTCATAAAATATCCTTCATTTAAAATTTTCTTTCATACCTTTAAGAAATGTAAAAACCCTTCTTAGCAGGCCATAAAAAAAAACAGATGGCCAGGCAGACTTGGCCTGCAGCCTGCAGTTTGCCAGCCCTGGCACAAGTTCTCAGTTCCAGGGAGAGGGAAAGCATGTCTTCACTGGTATATTCCCCCACCACAGGGCCTGGTTCTTAGAAGGTGATTCTTAAAACGTTTGTGGAATGCCTTCACATGCAGATGAGAGCAGTGTTTCCCAGTGTGTACTCTACAGAGCACCAGTCCAATGGGACACTCTGCACAAAAGGACAGTTCTTTCATCAATGAAATTTGGAAATACTACTGTTTTTCCCTTCCGGGAAATTTTCAATGTTTGGACCATAAAGCATATCACAAGCTCAGAACTAGTCAAGGAACTTGTTTGACTTAGACCAATACAAACTCATTTGACCAAAGAACTGTCTACTTTAACCCAAAACATCTACCAGCATCCACAGGCAGCCCCATTAGAAAGCACTGCAGTGAGGACAAAAGGTAAGAATTTAGAAGAATAGTTCTTGAACTGTAGCATCAGAACCACCTAGAAGACCTGTTACAACAGAAGTGGCTGGGCTTCACCCCAGTTTCCAATTTAATACGTCTGGGGTGGGGCCTAAGAATGTGGCATTTCTCACAAGTTCTCAACTGATGCTACTAGTCTCGGGACCCCACTTAGGGAAAACACAGATCTGAAAAAAAGGACCTTCAAGGCTTAAGTCCTCCACCTGAGGTTTCCTCCTCCTGCCAGGGACTCCTGATCGTCAGGAGAACCCCAACTTCATCTCCTCACACTGGCAGAAGAAACCCTGACCCATCTCTCCGGCAGTCAGGCAAAGCACATGTAGTGGGTTGCACTGTGTCCCCGCAAAATTTGTTTAAGCCCTAAACCCCAGAGCTGTGAACATGACTTTATTTGGAAATAAGGTCTCTGGAGATGCAATCAAGCGAGCCCTTAATTCAGTATCACTTGTGTCCTCACGAAAGAAGGAGAGGAAAACAGGAAGGAGGACACCATGTGAAGACAGAGACACAGGAAGAAGGCCGTGTGATGGCAGAGGCAGAGACTGGTGTGATGCAGCAGCAAGCCAAGGAGCACGGAGGATGCACGGCCACCCTGGAAGCTAGACAGAGGCAAGGAGGGATTCTCCCCTACAGGTTTCAGAGGGAGCACAGTCCTGGGAATCCTTGATTCTGGACTTCTGGTCTCTAAAACTATGAAAGAATGAACTTCTGTTTATAGCACCCTTTCCCCCGAATACAGTGTTTCTCACTATCACAGATACGAGACACACACGCACATGCACAGAACCCAGATGAAGCTCTGGCCGAGCCCTAACCTTGGTCGCTGTCCATATGAACTTCAAGGAAACAATGGGCCTCTGTTCTCTGATCCTTTTGTCATCTCTGCATCACTGCTAGCTGGGGGGAGTTTGAGTTAGGGTCTCTCTTTGGAAATTAGGTTATCTAATTAGTATGATGTTTTGCTGGATTCCTGCCCCAGGGCTGGTTTTGGCCAAAAGCATGTGATTATTTTCGAGTCTAAAAAAAGAGTCAATGAATAAATTAAGGAGGCTTGGCTTTCCCCCATCCTGGCTCCACTGGTCCCATTTCTCACCAGGAGACACTCATAAAGGGCTTCTCGCTGACACATGAGGAGTTTTTTGTCCTCTGGGCCTGAGCTAGAAATGCCTTCTCTAATCGACATGGAAAAGTCCAAGCAGTAGATATTTTCAGTCTGAGCACCTTGGTTTTAGTCACAAACTATACCCCTCTCCTTTTGGAAAAATAGGGGTTATAATCTTTATTCTCAAAAGAGGCAGACACAGTTATGTGCCCAATACCTTAGGAAGATATCAGGAAGGGAATGTGGACACAGATTGTCACTGTTGATGGAGAGAAAGGGGACACCAGGGGATGGGGACTCTGTATTCTCAAGCTTAGAGGCGACAGCAATTAAAAAAAAAAAAAGAGAGAGAAACAACCAAACACCTTCTTTGCCTCTCCAATCTATGCCAACCCAGGGCGCTGGCTGCTCACAGAGTTGGTGTGAAATTGGAAACCTTGAGATATTTCACAGGTGGGTCACGGCCGTATTTTCTGCTGCAGCAGATCATGAGATTTTCAGAATGCTGTTCCCCCTCTATATCTGCTATATCCCCATAAGGGGTCTCTGGGGTTAGAAATGAAGGCCTATATTTACTTATTCATTCAACAATTTACCTTTGCACTGCTCATAAAAGGAATGCTCACAGGAGGTTCTCAGACAATAAAATATAGCCTCTCCTTCCAGGGTGTAAGAATTAATAAGAATATATATTAATAAGAATATATTAACATCTATTTATTAATAAGAATATATATTAATCACTAAGAATATATATTCTCATATGTGTATATATTTTACATTATGTAGATATAAATATATATTTATATTTATCTAGAATATACATCCTATAGATATAGATACATCTAGCACTGTGCCTAACGAATATGCAGTAGGTGTGCAACAAGCAATCAAAGCTCATTAACAAGTCAGGGACCAAGAGGATGCAGGCCTAGCACGCTGGTGGGTGAGGTAGGCTGCCCTCTGGCTTTGCCCAGGTGGCAGGACTTCTGCTGAGAACAGAGCCGAGATCCTGGGTTCCCTGGAGCTGAGTCAGATGACTAAGCACCCTTAATGATTCCAGCTGTTCTCGATGACCTTCCTCCAAAGGCAGCAGAGCGTTTAAAAATGCATGGGTCTCTGCTGGGCCACACTTCCTGTCTGGAAGTCTCTCCACTACAGCACTTCAAAGAGGGGCCTGAGCCTGTCATGGGCTCCCAGCCCAGGCGGGGCCTTGCTTCTGAGACAGAGAGGATGAGCCAGGCATGGGGCAGAGCAGGCTGCTGACACATCTCAGACCTCAGCACAGCCCGACAAAGCCGTGTGGGAGACGCAGCAGCTGCAAGAGCCGTCAGGAAGCCAGGTGTCCCAGTGGCTGTGTGCGTCACGCCTCAGGGTGGGCCTGGGCACTCCACACAGCCAGTGTGCTTCAAAACCCTCCCTCTGGCCGCTGGGGAGAACAGTACCCTTTCTCAGGGCCAGGAAAGGACCAAAGCAGCCACATCTTCGAAGGAAGCAGTGGTGGCAGGCCAAGGACAGAATGTGTCCTCTGGGTCAAGAGCACAGGCTTCAGAGCCAGACCAACCTGGGTCTGGGCCCTGGCGTGGCCCCTCATTAAACACTCCACATCTCCATCTGTAAAATGGGCATAACAAGTCCCACTTCCCTGGATTGTAGGACATACATGGAAGACTCTGCACAGTGTCTAGAATATATTAATGACAAGAAAACAGTGGTTATGGATGATCATAATGGGAAGAAGAATATTAAAAAGTAACCGTCAGGGCCTTCTCAAAGTCTTGCCTTGGTAAAGCTTTCTGTTAGGCACTCAAATAAAGCTCGTACGCTCATTTTGATATAACAAACATACATACACACACACACACACACACACACACACACACACACACATATGCGCCAGGCATTGTCTGAGCATTCTGTGAATACTAACTCAATCTTCATAACAACTTTATGCAGTGTGTACCATTCTTATGCCCAACTTTACAGATGAGAAAACAGGCACAGAAGAGGTTACGTGATCTACTCAAGGCCATGGAGTCGTAAGAGGTGGAGTCGAGCTGGGATTTAAACCCAGGCACGCTGTCCCGGGGTTCATGCTCTTAACCACAGCTACGTTGCACTGCTCCATTATTATTCTTGTAGATGTTGCCTGTTACATCCTCTTGTCTTCTTGGGTAGAGCTGCTCCCTCTGACTGGAAAGGAAGAACTCAAGGGCTAGCAGGGGCCTCCTCTCTGACATCTCTGAAGCCCCCAAAGCACCAGTAGAGGCCAGCTCAGAGTGGGCTCTCAGCTAACCCTTGCTGACCAACCTGCCAAGACCTGCTGTACCCTTTTTCCCCTTCAACCCATCCCCCAGCAGAGATTCAAAGAGCAAACACAGCATGCCTGTCTTTGGAGTGTTGGCTGCATGCCCAACTCCCCTCCAGGGCGGTGCTTTCAAATTTGTAAACTTCACCCAAAGTAAGAAATTTGTTTTACATTGTGACCCATACACATCTAGTACATAAGTAACAGCAACAAAGGACTCATGAAAAAACATCTAACCTATTAACACAGGACATACAATATCTTTTTTTTTTTTTGCATTGATTGTGACCCGATAAATTGATTTTATGATCCACTTACGGGTTGTGGCCATGACCTGAAAAATTCTTCTTAGGGTAGTTCAGTTCTAACATGTGCACATGCAATTTCTGAGCACACAGCAATCCTTCCCAAAACTGGAAAGCCCTGTCTACTTCGTGTGAGCACCACGGTGCTGTCACAGCCTAGGCAGGCAGGCAGACCCTCCCCAGAGCCCCGAGCAGTGAGGCCGCAGAGACCGGGTACAACCTGGGAGCTAAGAACCCGGATTCAAATCAGCACTCATGGGAGGCATAGAATTAGCAGCACGGCTTTAGAGTCTGCTGGAAATGGGTTCAAAGTCTAGTTACAACTTGGTGGGTTCTTAACCTCCCATGAGCATCACTTTCCTCACCCAGAAGTGGAGGTTGTTACTGTCTACTGCAGAGGGTGGCTGAAAAGGGTGACTGGGAGGGTAGATGGGTGGGTGGATGGAAGGGTAGGTGACTGGGAGGGTGGCTGAGTGAGTGACTGGGAAGGGGTCTGGGTGGGTTAGCTGAGACACAGAAAGCACTCAGCAAAGTGCCAGGACCCGTAACACTGAATCGTGCTGACCGCAGCGGTGGGAGACCTTTGCTGCCCCGTCTGACGCCTGACCCAAAACCTTACAAAGGCCTTCAGTCCCCCTCTCTGTGTCTCCATAGCTGCACACTCTGCAACCTTCAGAAGAAAGAGCGGTACCTTCCCTAGCACATGGTCAACACTCAGTCAATGTCTGAATCAATTACACAAGAGCCTGGGACTTACTCGCCCAACAAGTCACCCGTCACTGAGTGTTTTTTTGGACAAGGTGTTTCATACAACCCACTCCAGGGCCAGTGGCCAGTGAAGCTTGTTGCATAAATTCCACTCATTTAATCTCATCTGACATCTCTGGACACAGGATAACTCTCCCCCCTCTAGGATGGAAAAGACAGAGATGACAGATTCCAACATGGTTTCCCCAAGGCCTTCCTAAGTTGCTGTTGGTGACAGACCTGGCCTCGCTAAGCCTGATCCTTGCCTACACTGCCTTCCCAGGGAAAAACAAGCTTCTTCGTAAATGGCTCTTACCCCTAAAGATAATGAGGCCCCCTGTGATGAGAATAAGCACAGGACTGATGGGCTGGGAAGCAGGAAGGAAGTGTATTTCCACCTTGGGTTGGACTGTTCATGTGGCCCAACAGTGGCAGAGAATCCTTAAAGAACATGTACCTCTGAAGCCCAGAAAAGGAAGGGATGCTACACAAAGAGTCTACCTTGAGCCACGGCAGGCTGATTTCCCTGAAGCTGCACATAGGAGAATTGATTTCTGTGAGAGGCTAATTAGTCATAACATCGCCGTGCTTCAGATAAAACTGCACTGGCCCCATTTGGGTCTCTGTGGGTCAGCCTGTGATGGAATCCCCATTACCTATTGTGTTTTGGTTACTGGAGGAAAATGTGTGTTTAGAGAAGGGGGTGTGGTCAAGAAGTATGAAAAGCGTGAGTATCTCGAGTATCTGTAAAAACCCACCTGTGATTTTAAAACTTCATAAAGACAATGAATCTCTGTGAGCTGAAGAGTCTTCTTGGAATCTCAGCTCTGTCTGTGGGAATGGCTCCTGGCAGGCAGTGTGGGCTTTGAAATCCAAGTCTCTCAGGCAACAGAGCAAAGTGAGCTCCCCCAGCTTGGCCACTGAGAGTGGAAACAAAACCCAGGAAAGGGAGACTTTGTGTTCTGCTCACCTGGTCACCAGCCCTTGAGCTGCCAGAAATGCGGATACATGGATATATGGGTATATGGCTCATGAGCGAGGTGTGCAAGTATCGACACGGATGGAGCAGAACAACCTCATCTCTCCTGCCTTCCAGAGAGCAATGGCATTCAAGGGCCAGACATCCCTCTGGGTAAACAGGTGTACCAAGTCAGGGAGTGTCACCAAGTGACGCACTCCCCCAAGCGTTAGAGCTAGGAAGGGGATGGCTGCTTTAGGGACCACCTTGTCCAGGGTTTTCTCAACCTCGACACTCATGACATTTTGGCGCGATAAACCCTTGCTGTGGGCATCTCTTCTGTGTGTTTTAGAATGTTTGGTAGCATCTCCGGCCTCCATCTACTGGATGCTAGTAGCACTCTTCCTCCCTCCCTAGTTGTGACAATTAAAATGTTTCCAAACATTGCCAGAAGTCGCCTAGGAGACAAAATCACCACGGATTGAGAAGCACTTATCTAGACTAGCAGTTCCCAAAGTAGATTCCAAGTAATATTAGTTCAGCAAGCTCCTCTGTAACCCAAGTATTCCTTGGTCGACTGAGTTTGGGAATCGCTGCATACCGCACCCCACTGCAGTGATTCCCCTATTAGTATATTAAGGGCTCTGAAAAGTTCCACAGTAAGAAGAAAACTGTTTAATAACTTTAACCTGGTATTTTGCAAACTTTCTCAAACAAAATGCTTTGACTATCTATTTACCTCTTTCAGAGCTTAAAGAATATACTGTGAGATTTTTACATATGTGTGTGTACAGGCACAATACACCAGGCAATCTTCCTCCCACTGACTAGATGGAGTGAAGCAATAAGCCAGTCCCGTTCCTAAGTCCCATTAACGGATGCGTGGCAGAGCCATGTCTAGAAGCCTGGATGCTGACTCCCAGTCTACCTCATCCAGCGTCAATGATTTGGATGTTATCCACAATAAGATAACAGTCCATCTTCTCACAACCATGGCACAACTGGGTTCTACCAACACCACTGAGAACATCCACCTGGAAAGCTAAAGCTAGTAAAGTATCAACACAATACTCCCCAGGAGAACAAAACAGACACTTTCTGGAGGCAGAGTCGAGGAGGACCTCACAAAGGGGATCACCTTGACCACGGAGGATGCAGGGAGGAGCCATCCACTCAACATCACATCCACACGTGCCTCACCAGCCTATCTAAGTGCAATTCCCACCAGAGTCACTCAACACAACGCATCTTTGTCTCAGTACAATGCACCTTCGTATCAGGGCTGGCACAGAGTGGGCTTCAATTAAGTTTGGTGAAGGGAGTATGTTAACCGACAAAGGTCAAGGCCTTGATCATCAACATGCCTTGATTACCATTCACGGATCACCAAGAATCACGATAAAGCCTCCCCACTCCTCTCTGCCCTCTTCACGCTTTTTCCTGGGTCACATTCCACCCTGGCCTTCCAGGCTGCAGAGAACTACTCTTTTTAGGGGTAGCAGCTGCCCCCTCCTCTGAACTGTCCACTGTCCATCCCCCCACTTGCACCAGTTCCAGGAGGTAAGAGATCAATTTCCAGCTCAGATCAGCTGTCCCGGTGGCCCTCCTAGAGGCAGTGTATCAAGGCGCCAGCTTCCTGCCCCTCTGGGCCCAACCAAATGCAGCTGATATTCACTCTCCTGGCGGTCTCGGCTGCCCAGACCGAGCACTGGAGGGACCACAGATGGCTCTCATTCTCGGACTGCAAGACAATCAAAATAGTATGGAGAGGGAAACGGCTGGCGTTGTGACATTCTACAATTTTGCACGAGGACTGAAATACAATTCTCTCTCTAGGCCTCTGGCATCCCAGGAATACTCTTTCAGCCCTGGGAAGCAGAAGAGGACCTCAGGGATCGCTCCCGGCCCTTTGTGACCTTCCAAGCAGAGGGGCTGTAAGGACAGGGAATGGGGAGGGTTCCAAGCTGGAGGGCAGGCCTGGGACCCCTCTGCTGGTTTACCCCGGCTCCAGCCAGTCCGAAGACTCCAGCGGTGACCGCAGACCACTAAGCGGAGGCTGAGGGCTCAGCCCCAGGGCAGCTGCAGCCAACGGGTGTCTCAACAGCTGCAACATGAATGCAGCAGCAACTGCCGGCTATCTGCAGCTTCCCCCCAAAGTCTGTGCTGTGAGGCAACAGACAGAGAAGGACTGAGAGGCCAGGACCCTGGAGTGGAAGAGCACACAGCCAGCGCCTCCCACTTGTAGGATTCCATACTCAGAGCCACATCTTCACTACTGCTTTCTCTTTCCTTTTCCCATTGCCGGCACCTTCGAGTCACTAACTAGGGTGAGGTCATGCTTACGGAGAAGCCAAAAGGACTTCGCCTCCTTTGGGCTCGTTTACCTTTTTTGCACACAACTCACACAATCACCTCGTGTTCTTTCACTCCATCAGCCTATTTTTATTGGCACTGTTATAGGCCCAGCGCTGGGCCTACGGTGGTAAACAAGACAAAGACGGCCCTGCTCACTTGTTGAGCTTTATTATGATACCTTCCTCATGAAATTCATCCACAACCAGCGGTCGTCCTGATTTTACTTCATTTCACACCTGTGGAACTCAAGCCCAACCATCCAGGGTCAGACTCACAGAACTTTAAAATGGGAAGAGGCCCTGGAGATGAGCTTTGGCATCCCTTGTGGCACCAAGGAGCAGACTGACTTCTGGAAATAAAGAGACTCATTCATCTGGCCCAAATCCCTTCGATGGCCAATGAGAAAACGGAGCCCCGTGAACATGAAAGGCCCCAGGTACTAAGCACGGCAAGGCGGTGGCCCTGCCAGGCCCAGAAGGCAGGGAACTCAAAGGCCCCCACTTTCAATCCAGCCTTTTCCCCACACTGTCATCTCAAAGCTGGGACATTCTAGTACAACTTAAAAGATAAAGTGTTAAACTTTCAACGTTCTTTTTATTATTAAGCAAGATGCAAAACAGACTTTATTATCCTATGCGTGGGTGAGAGACACGATCTATAGAGGGGCCACAGGGGTGGGATGGGGAAGAGGGGTAGTGTGAAGAGTGGTGTGAGGCAAGGGATTGAGTGAGGGTCATGGAGGGGTCAAGGTCAGGGATAGAGTAGGGTCAGGGTTGAGGAAAGATCAGCGAAGTCTCTTCATAGTAGGAAAGAAACAATGGCTTCATATTTCAAAACTGAGGAAGGTCAGGGACTCGAGAACCAGGCAACGATCATAATGCCTGCTTTAATCTTTCAAAGACAGTGATTTTATTTTTTGACAGATCATTCTAGCATCACCAACCTACACAGTGACATCAAGCCTGAGTATAGCACAATGTTCTACTTGTCCCAAGCCTGGATCCCAGGCCACAAAGGTTAACTGCCATGCAATCAGAGCCACAGCCAGCCAGAGAATGCCTCCCCTTTGGGAAGCGCCACTAAACGTTTTCCGGCACCAATGTGCCATTGCCTCAAAGGAACCCCTCCCTCACCCAACACAGGACTTGTATGCCCACGTCATCAGCTAGTGTGAGCTTCCTTCTGTTTCCCAACCACACAACCACAGTACTTGCCTCACTGACGTAGTACAGCAAGGCGAGCCTTGGAGCCGTGTGGAGCACTGAGGAGGGCGGGGGCTCAAGCACATCCTCTCACATCTGCAGCACACCCGTCTCTCACCTTCTGGACCACTTCCCCCACGCAAGAAGCGACTGCTAAGAAATCAGCCTCCGCCAGAACACGTAACCCTCCCGCCGCTTTGACCAGCTCCTGGGCAAGGATCCTGGTCCCGGACAGTGTGGAACGGAGTTGGAGGCAACCAGAACCAAGTGATATCATGTTCTGGAGAAGCAAGCGTTACTGAGAACCCCGTCCCCACACACATCTCTCAGCCAACATCGAGATGCCAGGTCAACCCTCTCCTTGTGGAGAGGCCAACCTGTTTGTGTGAGGTGTGTTTTGGGTCATTATGAATGGAGCAGGAACTCTTTCATAGGAAGACCGTCCACATTCAACACAGCATCTCAAGCGTTCTCAAGCCCTGCGAACCAGAGGCATGCTGGCTCTCACTGCTGGACCCCCAGGACCAGCACAAGCCCCTCAATATGTGTGTTAAATAGCTGAATAACAATAGGTCATGGTACCTGTGAGGAGCACGGGATGACAAGGATGAAAAAGATGGTGCCTCCACCTTCAAGGAACCTTCAAGGAGGGTGCCATGACCCTCCACCTCAATGGTGAGGTCAGAAATGGAGTCAAGGTCAGCAGTTTGGGGGCTAATCCAGGAGAAGGACTCAGTCAGTGCCTCCTAAACTATTCACACCTACCCATCACAGCCTCTGTCCTACCTGCATGCCACCTGCACCATTAACTTCTTAAGCCTTTTCCTTAAGCGGACTCCTATTTTTTAATTAGATATATTTTAATAAAACCTTATCACACTGCCATATGTGAAAAACTGATGCTACTTATGAAAAAAATAGAAGATAACTTTCAAAATAACCACAATGCATAACAAAACCAGGTCAGGAAATTCCAGCTAGATGCCTTTGCCCGCAAAGGCTCACGGACTGAGGTTGGCCGTGCCTTTGTTCAAAGGGGACACGGCAAAAAAAAAAAAAAAAAAAAAAAAAAAAAAAAAAAAGCAATAGGGCAGCGCGTTGAGAGGTACTCAAAACACCAAAATGAGACACTCTCCCTGAGAAGAAAAGTGAAAAGGGACTCTCTTCTGCCTGGTGATCCAAGGCCTTGTCCACGTATCACTGGAAGGTACTGACAGCACCCATCTTGTGCTTCCCACACTTGGAGAAACGCTGAAGCCTGAGCTAACGTTTCCGTCCGTGTCCAGAGTCTGTTAACACCACAAGTTTATGACTCAACGTCAAAGATATCGGGCACAAGGATGTCAGACAATGCTCAAACAACACGGGGTTGCTAGCTGATTTAGGTTTCCAAATTTTCCAGCTCCCCAAGGTTAAATATATCCTACAGGCTTCAGGTTACAAACAAACCAGGACAAAAAAGACCAGAGAGGGGAGAGAAAGAGCCCAGCTCAGCCAGCAGGCAGTGACAGACTGAAGGATCCTCTGTCTTCGATTGTTCGGGACCCAGAATCCTGAAGGAGGAGAGGGCTTTGTAAATGATTTTATTCCCAATTTCAGACCATGATTGGAATTCCGCCAAAGGACCCCCAAGAACTGGAGGCAGTGAATCAGTCTTGGCAGCTGAAGAGCGTGTCTGAACCGGGAAGGGAAGCCAGAACCGGATCCCCAGAAGCCCCTAAATGTTGCTGATGGAGGCTTGTACAACCGCCCAGTCCGAAGTCCATTCCTAAGAAAATCAGGAAGACCCCAGCAAAGCTGACCTTCACAAGCCACATACTTCTCAATTAAAACCCAACTGGGGAAGAGTTCCCAGGATCTCAGGTAGAACTGGGCAAGGAAAAAAAAAAAAAAAGTAACAGGTTATAAACTAGAGGCTTACCGAAGTTAAAAACCTAAATTGGAGTTGACTATCTCCATTTCAAGAAGATTCTTCCCTCTCAAAAAGCAGTCCCTTGTAGTCTGAGCTTCCCTGGAACACTTAAGTGTTTAACAGATTATTAACTCCTTGGCAGGTTCTCAAGCTCTACAGAAAACTTGCAGGGAAAGGAAGGGGGAGGGAACTGGAATCCCTGCTCTGTTTGCTTGCCTGGCTTTCTGCTTTGTGCTTCACATACTGTATCTTCTTTTAAGTAACCCGCCCAGCAGGGTTAGGAATGATCAGCTCCATTTTATAGAAAAGAAAACTGAGCACAGAGAAGTAAAGTAACTCACACAAGATCACACAGCTACTACAGCACCAAAACCATGGGCTGTTCCTAGCAGCACACGGCATGGCCTTCCCAGGGAAGTGCCATTTGCATTTTATTATGACCGTGTACTGAAATATGCCTTCTGGCATACAATTCAATGACCGTTTGAAATGAACATACATACATGCTAAGAATGCCATAGTAAAGATGACTGTATCAAGTGTACAACTTCTTATGGGTCAGAAGCATTGAAAGAAAATTACCTCAATATACCAGGCTAGAAAGGGAAGGGGTTCCTGGTGCCTAAAACTCTACCATTCCAGTCCTATAGAACACACACACGGACACACAAAATCCCTCAGCCAAAATGTGACACTTGAGACGGAAAAGCAAGGGCTAGAGAGGTGTTTCCAGCTCACCCGAGGCCTAGCTTCTCCTCCTCTGCCTCCGAGGATATGGAAGTTATCTGCTCAGCCAGACGGCAGAACAGAGAGAGCTCCATTACCAAGGGTGGGCCTGGGATGCTTTCTGAGCAGGATCGGGCGACTGTATCCTTCTTCAGGAGATAAACTCTGAATGTAGGGTGGAAGCATTGTGTTACCCAGAGGTTATCAGGTGGCGAAGGATGGAAGGAAAGGGAATGAAAAAGAGGGAGGGGAGGGAAGGAGGGTGAAAGGCAGGAAGTTGACTTAAAATATATATTGTCAGTGGCACAGGATAAAAATAAGAATAGTTTTTTCAGTGACTGAAAGCATTTTTTTAAATGAAAGACAGGGACAGCTGCTACGCTATGCTGGTGGGATTATGGTTGGTTTTTTAACTGTCTTTTAAAGTTCCTATTAAATAGGTTTTTCAACAGGTAAAATTTTGGAGTGAAAAGGTCTAGGAACATTTGTGGATAGAAAATTCAGAGCAACTCACCAAGGGGAACTTGGCTCGTGGTGATTTCATAAAACAGTTGTACATACAGTACCTAATACAACTGTCTGGGCCCCCGAGAGCCCAAAACAACAGCCACTGGAGCAGGCTTGTAGGATTTCATAAAGATTGAATGGCGGCGGTGGGGGCGAGGCTTCCCTGGTGGTGCAGTGGTTAAGAATCCACCTGCCAATGCTAGGGGACACGGGTTCGAGCCCTGGTCCGGGAAGATCCCACATGCAACTAAGCCCGTGCGCCACAACTACTGAGCCTGCGCTCTAGAGCCCGTGAGCCACAACTACCGAAGCCCGCACACCTAGAGCCCATGCTCTGCAACAAGAGAAGCCAATGCAATAAGAAGCCCACGCACTGCAACAAAGAGTAGCCCCTGCTCGCCCCAACTAGAGAAAGCCTGCACACAAAAAGGACCCAATGCAGCCAAAATTAAATTAATAAAAATAAATTTTAAAAAAAAAGACTGAATGGGGCTTCTGGTGGCACGGCCTAGAAACCCACTGAGGGAGGGGCTACAAGATACAGAGGCAAGAGACCTGCACTGGGATCCAGGACCGTGCTCTGTGGACAAAACGGGTGACCTTGGACATGTCCCTTAACCTGGATGGCCACTGGCCACTTCCTGAAAGTAAGAGGTTGCGTGACACCAGGGGTGACAAACTCAAATGCTTTAAAGGGTTAGGCTGGAGACACAGGACTGAAAGGGTCGGCAGGGATGACGGTGACCTAGAGAGCACATGCCCAGGCCAAAGAGGCAGCTGCCACTCAGATACAGATCACTGTCAGGTCCCATGTGGCCAGATGAGTTGATTTTTTTTTTTCAAGAGAAGCTAGAAGTCTATACCTTCATATAGACATTCAATTTTCCTGTTGACATCTAATTTTTAGAATGCAGACACCCTGAAGATGGCACAAACCCTGCAAGTGTTCCCTGGATTAGATGTTCCAAAACTCCCTAGAAGTGTAGAGTGTCAAGTCTGCCGGCTAGACGTCCCCTGCTTTATTACTGCACAGTGCAAGGACCACTGGCCCCGTGGCTCCTCCAAGACACCACTTCTGTCAGAGCAGACTGACAAGAGAAAGAGCAACAGAACACTTCCGGGTGGCCCCACCTGAGGTTCCTGGACCCCAGGGGAAGGTGACAAAATGCCTGGCTGGACTATCTGACTCTGCCTCCTGACTCAGGCTGAGAGACTGAGCACCTGAGCATCCTGCCGGAGCCTGGCCACGCCCTTCCCGTCCGGCAGTGCGAGTGCGGTCCAGCTCAGAGCTTCTCTAACGAGCACAAGCATTCTGCTTTTCTAACAACCTCATAGGTGATGCGGCTACTTCTGGTCCTGGGAGCCACACTTTCAGGAGCGAGGCAGCACATCTGTAACGTCCCTTCCCCCCGTCCTTCTTCTCCCTGCCTGTGGCCCACAAGCAAGTCTCCTCTGTCCCCCAAACTCCTGTTCCTCTCAAGCGCTCGCCCCAGCTCCCTCTCGCATTTCTAACAAGCCTTCTGCAAGAGAGCTCACTACTCACTGCCTTGCCTTCTCCACCGCCTTCCTCTCTGCTGAAACCCCTCCTCTGGCTTCTCCTCCCCACCCCACCATGTTCCTAGAATTATTCTTTCGGGTTACTGATAACCCTCTAATTGCCTAATCCAAAGCCCTCTTCTAAGAGCCCATCCAAACAAAACTGTCTAATAATAATAATAATGCCTGGTATTTATTGGTTGGATATTAAGTGCGTCAGTCACTGTCCTAAGTCTTTGCCTAAAAGTACTTCAAATGCGCTATCTTACCACCCTAAAATATGTTCTTTGATTAGCCTCATTTTTACAAATGAGTTAACAGGCTCAGAGAGGTTAAGTAACTTGCCCAAGGCCGCAGAGCAGGGACTGGCTAATTGGACAGTCAGCTACAAAGTCCTCACTCCTTCTCCCCACAATGTGTTATTATAAAAAAAATTTCAAACACACAAGGTTGAAAGAATTTTACAGAGAACACCTGAATACTCACCACCTAGATTCTATCATGAATCTCATTATATTTTACTGTATTGCTTTATCACAAATCTATCTGAAAGTTAGCACCTTTGGCGCCATTTGAAAAGCAGCCTGGAAAACACTGTCAAGGCTTAGCTCAGATGTTGCCATTTCTGAACCCCCTCACCTCATTCCCTCCTGGGCTAGGGGTGGGGCTGGGGGAGCAGGAAGAGGAATATCCATCTTGGAACACTGTGCACCTCATCACACCACATGTCATCCCAGCCAGCCTCTGATCTCTCCCCTGGCACAAAGCAGGGAGGGAAGGTGTTTGGGAATAGCTCACCACCTTGAAATGCCTCCCCAAGCCCTGAGGGGGTCTTCCAGAAAGTGGCCAGGAGACAGAAGGATGGGCAGTATATAGGAAAGGGCAGCCATGCCTACCTTCAGAGGATTTAACCTGTTCAAGTGGAATGAATGGCATCCCTAGGCTCCGATGCTTTTGCGTCTTCCAGCTGCAGGAGGCCTCAGGCTCCGTCACCATGCCCAGGAGTATGATGAGAGGATTGTCGGAAATTTCCCATCCCAGGGCCTCTCTGTACACCTCAAGGGGAGGCCATTCCCATACAGTATGATGTGAAGGATTCCCCCTGGAGTCCTGCAGGGCAGTGGTATCCCTGCCAACCCCAGTCCATCTGCTCCAGGGGAAGGGTGTTCAAGCATAAAATAACAGCTTTTTCTCAGTGCCCCTTGTAAAGTAAAGGCCCTCAATGAGGCAGCATATGCAAAGAAAGGCCTCGGGGCCCTGGAAGCAGTGGAGTCTCAGTCCTGCCACCTTAGGCTCTCCACCACCTTCCTGCTGTGTGACCTTAGGAAACCCTCCTACCCTCTCTGGGCTGGAGCTTTCTCATCTGTATAAATGACAAGACACCAAATAAAATAAATAAGCAAATCTGGCCTGTCCACTATGTCCATGGCAGTGGGCTGGGGCTGCGTGGAGAACTTGGCACACAAAAGATCTCAGCAGACACTACCGTGCCCTGTTCTAAGCTCTTTCTTGCCCTTTTGAATCCTTACAAACTCTTTGAGGTAGGTGTGATTTTTATCCACATTCTATAGGTGGGGAAACTGAGGCACAGAGAAGTTAAAACTTTCCTAAGGTCCTATGGTTAGTAAGAGGCAGAGCGAGGATGAAACACAGGAGGCTGTGGAATCTGTGCGGGGCGACTGCCACACCCGGCTGCCTGCTGGAGAAGCCTACAACCCTCTCTTCACCCTCCAACAAGACTCAGTCGAGGTGGCAGGACAAGTATGAAGATTTAAATGCTGATGAAATATTTAAATAACTCTTTGAGATAATAGTGGGGAAGATACTGCCAGGCAGAACATGATTCATTGCCAAATGAAAGTGTTTAGACAGAACTGCTCTAAGGTCCAGGGAAAAAAAAAATGTGAGATCATTCCAAGACTGGAGGAATCCCAGGAGACTGAACGTGAACTGGCTTTTGCAGGGTGAGCAGAATCGGAA
>NW_006795342.1:99516-131911 GCF_000442215.2 Lipotes vexillifer | reverse complement strand
CGGAAGAGGCAAAGAGGACTTCGAAAGGGAATTCCAGCAGAAGTCAAAACTCAGAGAGGCAGCAGCCCCCCTAACTAGAGACGTGGGGAGCCCTGAATGTCTGAAGGTGGCTTAGGAGAGCAGGGTTATGAAGCTGGAAAAGTGGGCTGAGGCCAGGTCTCGGACGCCAAGCCAAGAGTCTGAATTTTACCCTGTAGGTAATAGGGAACCATGGAGGAGTTGGAGTGAGGGTAGAGAAGTAACTAACCAGAATGTCTTCAGGTGATGATACACTGGGGGTACCAAGGGGGAACCCGATGAATGATCACAGGCTTTGGCCAAGGAGCCCTTGGGTCCTGACAAAGGAAAGTAAGACCCAACCAGGGAGGGGGACACCTTAAGTCTTCTGTTGTTGTTCTTCCTAGGGCTGTTTAGAATTGAGCACACTGTGTCAGCTGGGAAGCAAGCAAATATGATACAAAGAGCCCCCCAGGGTCAGATCCAGTGAACAGAATTTTTTTCTAAGTGCTATTTTTAATCCTTCTGTTGACCTAAAACACAATGGGAAGAAACGAAGCATGAACATCAACAAGAGGCTTTCCAAACTCTACTCTCTCCACCTATTAGCCACGTGGCGGCCCTGCAGACTCACCACACAGCCCACCAGCCAGGTGGCCCCTTCTGATGATGAAGGACAGGCTGATCTACTTAATTATTTGGTGGCTATAAATGGAAGGGTTGGACAATAGGTTGAGACTTTTTCTGTCTCACATACAAAGATAGGGTCCCCAGTTGGCAGAGTGAGGATCGCGGGGGCCCAGTCACTCCATCAAGGCCGCAACAGCATAAGGCAGCTTCAGAACAGCTGGGGGTTCTGCTGGGGAGCCCCCTCTCCTCGAGGAGCCAGCAGTGGAGATGGCTTGGCCACTCACAGCTCTTAAAGGGGGCTGATGTGTCAGGAAAGAGAACCCCCGGGAGACTGGAAAGGTCCATTTGCTCTGAGCTGCCTCCTTGCCCATGGGGTCAAAAAGTGGCTCCAGCCACGCGAGGCCATTCCTCTTTGCCACCCGCTGTGCCCACATTCAACCTGCACTCTGGGCCCCACCCACTCCCAGGCTACAGCAGCCACCCCAAGGACTGAATTCCCCAGACCCAGAACCAGGAGGTAAGCCAAGCAGACATTCAAGGGCAGGAACACCGGGCCTGGGTTCCCGGTCCCAGGGCCCCCCCGCCCCGTTCCCCTCACCACCTGGTCCTGTGCCCCCTCCCCACCTCCATCACTGGCTGTCACTGCTGCCCCACTGGTCCTTTCCCCCTCCCCGCCGGGCTGTCTGCACTCCACACGTTAGCCCTCTCTTGCCCCAGATCCTAAGTGGTCCTTCCAGCCCCGACCACCCAGGGGGACCCCAGGGTTCAAGTCAGATGAGCCTGGCCTGGCCTTCTGGATCTGCCACTTTACTAGCCATAAGACCCTGGGCGAGTGGCTTAACGGCTCGGCGCATCCGTTTCCTCAGCTGTACAATGGGCACTGGCCTCCCAGGGCTACTTATGAGGACCAGCAAGAGAGAGCACGTAAAGGGTTTCTCCTGGAGCCTGGCACATGGCAATGCTCCCTAAGGAGTGTCACTGGCAGTTTTTATCTTCATCCACCACCACCCCCCCGCCGCCCACGCATGCACTGACTCAGCGCTGAGTGGCTGGTTCCCTCCCCCCTCCCCTCCTCTCCCCAAGCCAGAGACAGGGCAGGTGGCAACGGGAAGCAGCACATTCGACCTCTGTACCTGGGGCTCCAGATCCCGTCCAGTGTGAATCTGAACCCATTTCCCTAAGTGTCTGACACCTGCATTTTACACCGTCATTGTCCCCTCCTCCCGGTCCTGGCTGGGCAGGGGGGCTCACTCTGCACAGGTGGCCAAGGTGTAGGGAGGACACTCCTTCCTAACCTGCTTGGTTTTCAGCAGATGTGTTTGCCCAGTGACACGGATGCCATGGTGACAGTCCAGGGTCACCCAGGATCCAGGAGTGGAATGGATACACACAGAGAGAAGGGAAACCAGGCAAGAGAAAAAGCCCTGGGGGCCACCAGTCCCCCACTGAGGGGACAGACTGCCTCCATAACGCATGTTTCCCCAAGGGAAAGGTCTTCTCAGTGGTCCCAGCAGGCTCCTGGGATGCTCCTGCTGGCAGGGGCTCTGCTCCTCTTGGTCTTGAAGCCCCTGCATCCACAGAATCCACCAAAGACACTTACTTCCTTCAGACCCATCACTAAACAAACCCCTGGTGGGCATTTTCAGAGCCACTTATGAGTGGTGGCTGTGGCCTGGAAAATTCTTTGTAGGGGAGTTCATCTAGGCGGGGCTTCCTGGGAGCCAGAGGACAGGGTAAAAGACCTGCCCATCAGAGAGCATGACAGCCCTTGGGAAATACGGAGACCTCAGCTCACAAGGAATCAGGTCTGCCTGGCCCTGCACTGGCTCCAAGGTGGAACTGAAGGGATCGGGGTTTGGAACAAGAGACCAGAGTCAAGTCTTAGCTGTGCCACTTCCTGGCTGGGTGCACGCTGGTGATCCATTAAACCTCTCTGAGCCTCAATTTCCTCAGCTGAGAAATGGGACCAGCACAGTTGGCTGTTTTGAGAATACAAAGACATACTTTAGAAAGGTGACAAGCACCTAGTAGCAACTTGCTTAATAGGGCTGAGACTTTCCCTCCTGAGGAACTGCTGTGGTGACTTGCTGTGGTGTCTCCTCCTGCTCTGGGCAAAGACTCAGTCCTGAGAATCACCCAATGTTTCACCGAAGTAAATTCTCCAAGGATGAGCTGCAGGGAAGAGAGAGACCGTTCCCTTCTCTTCAAAAGCTTCAGGCAGCCAGATGAAGTGTGGTGTAGGTGGCCAAGCGGCTATACCCTTAGAGAGTAACTAATGCCTCTGATTGGAATTACTAATGAAATGGCACCTGTTAGCTGACTTGGAGCCACCTTAATTTGACACACGGCAGTCATATTCACTACCCTATCAGCTGGTTCGTGAGATATAAAATGCCACGTGATATGCCTTGGCCGCGTCCATGCTACGAGGGGGAGGCTGTCCCCTAGGGTGGTTATCAGCCCGTGTTCCCAACCACCCCAGAGGTTATCCTGCAGGCTTCCCAGGAAGCCCCAAAGGCACAAGGGCTCCCTGCCCCCGTGAGCGCTGCTGGGCCTGACGGAGCAGCTGGGCGCCTTGTCCGAAGGTGAAGACTGCCTCTGAGCGAGGGGAAAAACATCCCCCAAGAGTTCCTGACTCCCCACAGGGGTCACCATGCTCGGCGCCTTGAAAAGCCTTGCTGGTTGGCACAGGGAATTCCCAACTCAGGCCAGGAGCAAAGAGGTCACCATCACCGTTATTCCCAGGTCAGGGGCAGCACATGGAGGACTAAAAAGGCTCCATGCCAAGTCATGAGATTGGGTTTCTATAGCAACACAACTGCAGCTGCAGGAGCACCTATGAGATGGCCAAGGCTTGCCTTAAACAGGCCCAGAATGTACAATCCTAAAAGCAAAAACCACCCAGCAGTATTTAGACACAGAAAACAAGCTTTGCTGAGGTTCAGAATAAAACCACAGGAAAAAAAAAATGTGGCAAGTATCTCAGAGTTCTATCAAGGCAAGCTCCAAGAATATCTTGTGTGCTGAGCTGATGCAGGCCCTATGGGTTAGCTGAGCTGTGCTGGGAGTTTAAAGGGAAACACCCATTCAGGATCTTCCACAGAAAAATTCTCTCTCTCTCTCTCTCTCTCTCTCACTCACACTCACACACACACTCACACACGATGCAAGTACATATGGAAAATTTTAAATATATCAAGATCCCTACAGTTCATTTGTAGATCAGAAAAACAAAATCAATGAAGGACCAATTTCAACAAGACCCTTCAATGAAAATTTCTAATTAACTTTACCTTCAGACACTTCTATCACTACGCTTGTAGAGTAGTTATTTTAGCTATGCAACATTTCCTACGAGAACTGAGCAGTTAGTGGAGGGAGTGAGGGAGGGGCTGAAACCCAAACACCATGCAGGTACAAGCTGCCACACTCAGCAGCCAGCGGTCTGGCTTCCTGACGGCCGATATGGAATAACTCAGGAAACTCAATCTCACGGGGCTGCACTGGGGACCTGCTTGCTGTCCACACATGTCACTGCAGTCATCAATCAAGGAGGAGGGAAGTTAACCACAAATGGGCCACCAGGCCACTCCCTCTCTCCTCCTTTGTCAAATCCCAAAATACCACGACGGCACCCAAGCCAGGGCCTCTGAGGACACTCGAAAGGAAATCCAACTTCACGCAACAAGGACTCAAGGTGTGGACCTCACTGGCCAAGTGGCAGCATGGGCTAGAGAGCCAGGGGAAGGCGGGAGGCTGGGGGAGGAACAGCGAAAGAAGAGGAGGCCGCGCAGGAAGGCAGGTGCCGGGAGGGAGCTTGCTGGGCCCGGGGAAGCTGTCTCAAGGGATGATGCTTCTGTCCCCGTGCTCTTTCCTTACAGCCCCTTACGCCTCAAGAGCCTGGCTAAGGAAATCCCCAGACCACCAGTGAAGCTGAACAGAGTCACCACCTACCAAAGTACCCTCAGCTCCAGAGCTGTCTCAGGAATCAAAACAACCAAGCCATCAGGCCAAAGACCAGTCTCTCTTCATCTGCGGGGGTTATGAGATGCCCAGCAAATACGATCGCCTGGCTGGCGGCTTCTCCTAGATGCCGGTCAGAGGGCGAGGGCAGCCCCTCCACACTTGGAAGGTGGGGTGCTCTATCGGGATCCCCCACACCCACCTCAGAAGAGCGGCGAACCAAAATCAGCTGCCAGGTCAAGGAGATGCTCAAGGCCCTGGTCCACTGCCCCAGCAGTCAACCTCCACCTTCATCAAGTCTGAGCCCTGAAAATCCAGGCTCTGTGCAGGAAGGAGCAGATAATTTCCCCAGTCACCCAAGTGAACAGGCTGTGTCCTTCACCCAAGTGAGGACACAGAGCAAAGGCCATCCCGGGGCACTTGGAAAGACACATCCCCATAAAGGTGATGGGAATAACAGGCTTCAGAGGCTCACTAGAGAGCAAACAACTGGCAAGGTCACACACAAGATGTGGCCCCCTGGGCCATTTCTCAATGATGACAGGTCTCTACCTAGATGCCCAAGCTGCAATGATTTTCATACTGACTCTGGCTCGAGATGTGCTGTTTTCCTACCTCCATGCCTTTGCCCACACCATTCTGCCTCCCCGGAAGCTTTCCCTGTTCCTCCATGATAGCCAAAGCCCAAGCTGTCCTTCAGGGTACAGGTGGAGCTCCAGCTCCGTCCTCAGCTGTGCCTGCCTGTGGGATGCCCTGGCCCCATACCCCGCCAAGGAAGGATGCATTGCCCAGCTCCAGGGAGGGGAGTCAGCAGACAGCCTCCAGCTGTCGGCTCCGTCAGGGTCAGCCTCAGCTGCAGGGAGCAGCTTCACCCAAGATCACACCCTTCCTGGGACCGTCAGCATCTGGTGAGGTGGGGGCATAGAGGACCAGCCCTTCTGGCCCAAAGGGACCAACTCTATTGGGCAATATTCACCCTGAGAACCCTGCTGGGTTGGCCGAGGCTTGCTGGAGCCTGTGCCAGCTCTCTTCTTGTCCCTGTGGCCACTCCTGCCTCTGCCCCTCCTTTCACAGGGGTTGATCCCTATTAAACATCCCATGCCCAAACTCCGGTCCATCTCCAGAGAACCCATCACCAGTGCCCACACTCTCTTAGTATTCAGTGGTTGGCCATTAGCATTACAACCTTGGTTTCTCCCACAGAAGATGCTCAATAAATGTCTCACAAACAGATGGAATAATTTCATGTTCCCACCTGTTGACAGAGCTCTCACAGAGCCCACACAACCCCTCTTCCAAGCCCACTCAGAGTAGTTGTTGATCAGCTTGACAAAATGTTGCTGAGGCCAATGAAACGGAAACACCGTTACAAGAAAATGCCTTCCTCTGGCTCCCCCAGAATCACACCGGACCCTCCTCGCTGTTTCATCTCACAAGTGCAGCCTGAGGACCACGTGGGATGTTTTGGGTCCTGGAATCCAGGACAGTGGTCTACTGGGTCCTCAGCCTGCTAAGTAGTGGCTCAACCTTCTTTTCCTGGAAGGTCAGCTTTAGTGGCACCTTCTCATCCGAAGTGCCGCCACTGGGTGAAACTGCCTTGTTCACCATGACACTTGAATCAGGATGGCGCGGCAGCGTGGTAAATGTTAAAAAGGTTATAATTAGAGATGCTGTTAAAACAACCCAAGGCTTAGTGTTACTAAAGCTATGTGCAGAGTTTAGTACCATATAAATAGCAGGGTTTATGGTGTCATGCCTACAATTTGGAGCAAGTTGACACTTCAAGGGGACACTCAGTGAGTGCCCATCTAAGCTGGGACTTCTCTTGCCTGACTCTTCCTAATGTCAGATTTCTCAGGAATAGTAATCCAGGGTGTCCATCTTAACAATGGGGTGATGATTTCCTGCTACTCAAAGGGCCTGGAGGACCACACTAGGACACAAACCAAAGCTCAGTGGAACAGCTGCAGCTCCCCAAGCTGCTGGAAACACTGTCTCCTACTTGGGGAGCTCACAGCACTGTGATTCCATCAGCTCAGATGTAAAAGCTTTCTTGCAGAGAAAGGCCAGCACTCATCAGAACGAGCGGATTGCTTTTCAGCACAATTTCAGACTGAGTCTGTGGATTATACATCACACAGAAACTAGCAATCAGTCATTCAACAAAGACGATAATGATAATAGTGGCCAGCCCTGGCCAGTGGCTACCTCTGCACACACCCATCTCCTCCTCACACTATCCGACAAGGCGATTGCTGGCACACCCATTTTACAGATGAGGAAACCACAGCCCAGAGAGTGCATAATTAATCCACCATCACACAGCTAATGAGCAGCAACATTCAAATTCAGGTCTGTCCAATTCCCAGTTTGGCTCTATCAGGGCCTATTTCTGAGTAGATATGGGAGGTTGAGGAGGGAGGGGTGCCTTTTACTTTTCACTGCAAATACTTCTGTGGTGTTTGAATTTTTTATAAACAGCACGTCTTCAGGTCTTACGTTTTTAATCTTCAAAACATCAAAAAGAATTTATGGGCTGGAAAAATGGTCTTATTTCTATAGAAAAAAATGTATCATAATTTGACAGTATCTATCAACAGCCATCGAAGTTTCTGTCCTTTGCTGTAATAATTCCATTTCTGGAAACCCGTCTTAAAAAAATAAGCTGGGGGGAAAGCAAAATTATATGCAAATATGTTTTTACTTTAAAGCGTTACTTTTAATAAACTGGACAGAAACTAAATGTCCCACAGAGAATAGAGATGGGACATCTTGATGATGGACTGTGGTGGTGTCATTTAAAATATTTTTGAAATATCAGTAGCAACAGGAGGAAATGTTCATTATGTATTTCTCGGTTTAAAAAGTAACAAATAAGCCTTAACTACTGGGGATTATAAAAGCTAGTATATGCATTTCTTTTTCCACATCCCCTCTCCCCACCCCATGGAGGGATACAAAATAATCTTTGAAGAGTAGATACCTCTGGAGAGAAATTTCAGAGATTAAGGTGGATGGGTGGGCAGAAAACTTTTACTTTTCATTTTATATCTTCATGAATCATTTGAATGATATTTTACTTATATTTAAAATAATAAATATATTTTAAAGCTTTACATATAATATGATCCGATGTTTTCAGAACACTTCATTATAATAATAAAATACACCCAAATATGATCACTGCATTGCAGAATTACACGAGATTGCTTTCTCTTTAAAATTTCTGTATTTTCTGAGTTTTATATCATAAACATGTAATTTTATTATTACAAAAAGCCTTTTTTTCCCCAACTTTAAGACATCCTATTAGTAAGAGGATGTACTTACTGCTTCTAGTAGGTCTTAGAAATTTCAGAGATTCACCAGTCACGTCCTACCTCAGATCCACACAAAGGGTCACACTGTCCTGAGTCCGGGGGAAAGGAGGAGGCACATGAGACCCATGACAAAAAGCCAGCTAACGCAACAGACCCAAATCCTCATCGGCTTAGCCCAAATCCCAGCTGACGCCACTCCGCATCAGCCCTGGGCCCCTGAAATACAAGGGCCGCCTGACCCAGAGGCACCCCAGAATCAAACAGGGACTTATTTTTCACCCTGGGCAATACACTGGCTGGACATTAGGCAGATTAAAAAAAAAAAAAAAAAAGGAACCACTGGACCCTGAAGGCACTCTGTCCCACCAGCGAGAGGTGGCATCTGCTACGTGCACAGCCCTGAAGGGGTCACAAAGATGACCTAGTCCTGGGCCCGGCCCTCAAAGGAGGGTGCAGACCAGATAAGGGGGTAAGAAGGTATGTAACTCAAACCCAGGCAGAAAGTGACCAGAGCCCTAACAGCAGAGATATGGGTGAAGGACGACTGCGGTCCAGAGGAAAGAAGCTCACTTCCAGCCTGGGGCACACAGACGGCTTCCAGGAGACATGGCGAATAAACTGGGTTACACTCTGGGCGTATTCAAACAGAGGCCAGGCGCTCACCTGCCCAGGTGTGGGCAGTCTCTGCAGCATGTGGACCAAATATTTTAGTGACTGCCCCTCCTGCTTATGGGCAAGGCTGCCAGCCATCGCCACGTCGGGGCACCTGTATTTCCAGAGACCTGTGTGCTCTGTTTGTTTTCTTCCCAGGGCATACAGCTTAATGACAAACCTGCAGTCAACAAAAGTTTGTGTACTTTCACAAAAAAAATTTTTTTTTTTTTTTTTTTTTGAAATTCACAAATCTTTTCACCACAGGCAACTAGGCCTAACACGTAGTTTCGGTGGTACACCCGTGACTCTGACAAAACACCCCACTTAATGTATGTCTCCTTCCCACCAAAACTTTGCTAATAGTAGTGAAAATAAAAGCACAGATCCTATATTTGCTTGGTGCTCTGGACATGAGCTGGCACTGCAAGAGAGCAAAGTGCTCTTTTAACAAAATTCACCTTGACTCTGCCCTCCCCTACCACTCCCTACCTGGCCGCTGGAAGGAGAAAATCACCAGACTCCGATTGTCTCCCTGCCTGTCCCCAACCTGGCTCAGTCTGGGTCCCCCACACAATGGGGTAAGGCTGCTCATGCCTCATGCGGTCACCCAGACCACACACGGGATCCCCTGATCAGGCGCCAGGATCACACGGTGCAAGTCACACTCAAAGGAGTGAGGCGGGCACCTATGAGAGCAAAGCAGTTGACATCTAACCAGGGTTCTTCTCTAGATGCAGTCACGAGGGTAAACTTTTAGAAAAGTTTCTTAGAGAATAAAGTAAATGGGTTAATTTAATTGAGCGTGAAAGATTTTTTTTTATTAATTAATTTATTTTTGGTTGCACTGGGTCTTCGTTGCTGCACACAGGCTTTCTCTAGTTGTGGCGAGCAGGGGCTACTCTTCATTGCGGTGCACAGGCTCTGGGCATGCGGGCTTCAGTAGTTGTGGCGCGTGGGCTCTAGAACGCAGGCTCAGCCGTTGTGGCACATGGGCTTAATTGCTCCGCGGTATGTGGGATCTTCCCGGACCAGGGCTCGAACCCGTGTACCCTGAATTGGCAGGCGGATTCTCAGCTGCGCCACCAGGGAAGTCCCGGAGCGTCAAAGACATTTTGACGGTAATGAGGAGGCGATGATTTATTTATAATCTACAAGGTTGTATCCATCCAGCTACTGGGATAATTATACACTTTAGAAATGCATACTCATTATACGAAAAGTCCCTTCACACAGTGAAGACTGGGGCCACCAAGAGGAAATCCTGCCAGGGAAGCTGGTGTGACACCACCATACCATGAGAGTGACACCGCCACAAAAGCTATTGGCCACCGGCCACTGCTAACCCTAGCTATAAGTTGGGGACTGAGTAATCTCTAAGTTCCCTTCTAAAAATGAGGTCTTTTCCTGGAATAAGTATTCAGTCGCCATCTGCTTCTGGGGATGTTTTCTTATCTCAATGCAGGGACAAAGAAGGAGCCTTCATCTTGCATCTGATCTGTTGTTTTTATTTTGATTTGGGTTAAGTTCCAGCTCTTGGATCCTCCCTAATCAACATGCTGATGAAGATGTTGGGCAATACAGCAACCCGTTTAAGGGCCAGCAGAACGGAGTTCAAACCTCAGATCTGGCAAATGTCCTTCATCACCCTGCAGTTTCCTCACCTGGAAAACAGCGATGCCGGCACCTGCCTGACAGGGTTGCTATAAAGACAAAACCTGGCACAAAGGAAATCCTGGTACGTAGTAAAAACTCATAGCCGTGACTTAAGGTGAAGGAAGCTCTTCTCCTTAATAACGGGCGGGTCCAGCTTGACCTGTGTGTATGGAGACCAGGCTGGCTCCTGTGACCACCACTTGCATCTCCAAGGGCTCACAAGCGCTCAGCTTAACAATCCAATCAAACATTATTCCCAGCGATAAGCTACAACATCATTAGAATAGAAATTCCAGAATCCATCTTCTAACACCCACTGAGAAATACTAGAAACAAGAAGTTCTGGAACACTAGAGGTGCTCCCCACAATTCAAAGACTCCCCAAAGGAACTAGAAGGGAGTAGACTTACCCACTCTCCTGAAACAACTACAAAATCAGTCGTGACACTTGAAACAAGAGTTTGCAGACACTGGAGCCCAGATAGGGCAGGACAGAGATCCCTGCGAAGCGAACGAGATAGGCCCACAACTGCCTCAGCCCCCAGCCTGGGGAGTGTCTGGGCTACAGCACAGAGAAAGGGACCCAGGCAGAGCCCAGGGGTCTTGTTGAGTTGAGAAGACAGAGCTGGGATTCCAGGGAGGCCCAGGCACCTAGAGTTCACAGGGCAGGGCACCAGAGAAGAGACAGCTGTCCAGACAACACTCCGGAGACCAGCAGAGGGGCCCCCTTGAGTCTTTAGCTAAGTACTGAGACTCAGTACCCACGGTTGGGGAGAGAAACACCCTGAAGGAGCACCGAGAACATCTTCCGGAACTCGCGTGGGGTTGGGAATAGGTCATGTTGCAGCAGCCAGAGCAGAAAAGCTCAAAAATAAAAACACTGTTATGGGCTGAACTGGGTTCCCTCAAAACTCTTATGTTGAAGTCCTAACCCACCCACCGCCCTACCCACACTGCACCTCTGAACATGGCTGTATTCGGAGACAGAGAGTCTTTAATGGGATAATTTACTCAAAATGTGGTCATTAGGGTAGACCCTAATCCAATATGGCTGAAGTCCTTTTAAGAGGAGATTAGGATACAGATAACACAGAAAGAGGGATAACTACATGAGGACACAGCAAGAAGACAGCCATCTGTAAGCCAAGGAGAGAGGCTTCAGGAGAAACAAGCCTGCCAACACCTTGACCTCGGACTTCTAGTCTCTCCAAAACTGTAAGAAAATAAATTTCCGTCGTTAAGCCTCCCAATCTGGGATATTTTATGGCAGCCCTAGCAAACTAATACAGGTACTCAGAATGGTTATTGCCTCTGTAGTGGGGGGAAAAAATTAGTCCTAGATTAAGGCATCTAATAAAGCTTAAAAGCAAAACCCAAACGGAGCAAACCGTCTCCATGTCACTTAACCACGTCCCAGAACAAAGCTCAAGAATATTTACAGGAGTACTAAAATATCCAGCACCCACCAAGGTAAAATTTACTATGTCTGGCATCCAATCGAAAATTACCAGGCAAGCAAAGGAGCTGGGAAATACAACCCATAATAGAAAGATCAATCAAAAGACCCCACCCCCTTCCCCAGCAACTCTACCATCACATCCGCACTGTATTTCAAGACCCTGCCACAGAACCCACCTGGACCCAGAAGTGCATTTTAAAGCGATTCTCCAGTTCCCTGCAACAGACTAGAGAGGGTCATTCTAGGTGACGACAGAGAGAAAGCACAGAAATGCTCACTTTCCATTTTGTTTCTCTGCTAACACGGTTACCTTTCCTGAGTAGAGATACTATCCCATCTTCTTCATCGTCTAACCCTGGGCCTACTGTTGTACACAGATCTGTGGCTATCTTTGGCTGTTTTCACCAGTTTTAGTTCATTCTGTGTTAAAGCTGTGCTGAACCTCTTTCAATCAGCCCTAACTTAGATGATTCTTCATCCCTCGTTCATAAGGGTATCTGTTAAAATCCGAGCTTGCTGGTGATCACTGCATATGAACGTGTTCTCTCTGGATGCCTTCGTCCTTTCCTTCTTCACTTGGCGATTAATTATGTAATTACTTAATTCATGGAACAGACTCAAAATGCCATGTCTGGAGCCTTCCATCACTCTTGGCTCTATTCTCTTGTATGGTCCTCCTCTGAACACTTTTCTAAAGCAGTCTAGAGGAGCAAGACATCCACGAACAGAACCAGCACCCCAGTTGTGCTTCACAGGTACCCATCCTATGTGAGCAAGGCAATCTGCAATTTGTCCCAAGACACACCATCTTGCAGCGAGGGTGCCCGAGTTGGCCATAGCCCCTGGGATGGGGGATCCCCATGGGTACCTTGTAACCATCCACCTTAACTTCCTCCCTGTCACTATCATATTAACCCTGGTTCCATACAGTCATAAAGTTCTAGAATAATATACCAGCTTTGATCTTTTTTTAAAAATTTATTTATTTATTTTTGGCTGCATTGGGTCTTCGTTGCTGCACTCAGGCTATCTCTAGCTGCGGTGAGCGGGGCTACTCTTCTTTGCCGTGCAGGGGCTTCTCATTACAGCGGCTTCTCTTGTTGTGGAGCACGGGCTCTAGGCGCACGGGCTTCAGTAGTTGTGGCACGCAGGCTCAGTAGTTGTGGTGCACGGTCTTAGTTGCTCCGCAGCATGTGGGATCTTCCCGGACCGGGGCTTGAACTCGTGTGCCCTGCATTGGCAGGCAGATTCTTAACCACTGTGCCACCAGGGAAGCCCCAGCTTTGATCTCTTGCAGTGATTTGTGCATGCTTTCATTTAAGCAAACAGATAGTACCTACTACGAGCCTGGCAGCACTTTCAAGCCCTGTATCCCGTTGGAGCCTTACATCAATCCTGAGGAGGACAGACAGGTATCACTACCCCATTTTAGTAGTGAGGAAGCCGAGGCCTCTCAAAGAGACCCAGTAACCTGCTCCAGGTCACCCAGCTAATGAAACATGCAGCCAACCCAGGACTCCTGGAACCAAGCCTCTTGTGGACACATCTTGCCCACTCACTGCAATCACAGCCCTAACTGGTCACAGTGGTGAGTCAGAATGCCCCCTGCCCTCCCCACTCCAGGCCTCCGCAGAATTCCCCGTTTTGATGTTTCTTTGCAGGCCAGAGGATTAGTAATTTTTTTCCTCCCAATTCATTCACACTTTGTGGGTTCATAAAAAAAATTAAAGTGACCTTCACCTAGATCTATACCTGCCCTCACTGCTAAGGGGATAGGGTAACATCAGGCAGGCCTAAAGGGACCAAGATGAACTCAGGCAGGGCATGAGGCCGTTGCATGCTGGGACCCTCCACCCCTCCTCATGCGCCCCCTTCAAGGACACTTCCAACAAGCCTGACTAGCACAGAAGACCTGTCCCCCATGAAAGGGTAGGCTGGAGAAGTGACCGGCCCCGTGGCCAACACAGAGAATGCCGAAATGCAATTCCCTCCCCCATCACTGCTGTGCTGGGTGGAAACGGGGTCAGAGCCAGCCAGCCCATTCATTTAATCCAAACTCCCCCTCTCCATTCAGCTGTTAAGTCTTCAGAGCTTTCAGTCCAAGGAAGCATGATTTCCTCTGAAAAATAAACAAAATAAATTAAGCCCGTGCTCTTTGATCTCGGGGCTTCTGTGCAACTGATGGCCTCAACAGAAACAATCCTCCATCCTCCTGGCATCTCAAAGAGAATGGAAAAATTCAGCCACTGTCTCAGGAGGCAGAATGCCAGCTTTCAGCAACCTGCCAGACACCCTGCTGAGAACGGGGCTTGGCTAAGGAAGGGGTGCTTTGCCACCCATTCACCCATTAAAGCAAGAAGATTCTACATGAGGCAGGGCAGGGCCTGTCAGACAAGTCAAAAACTCTAAGGTAGGAAGGTAGGAGCTCTCATTTGGCCTATTTTTGTTGTTGTTTTCCCTCATTCCCACCCCAGGGCCTTTGCACTGGCTCTTATCCCCAATCAGACATGCTCTCTCTCCAGATTTTGGAAAACTGACTCCCTCTTATCCTTCACATCTCCTAGGAGAGGCCTCCCCCATCGAATTAGCTCCCGTACTCCACTCTCAATACTCTATCCCATCACCTTTCTCTGTTATCTTCTTGGCCTTTATCACAATCAGGAATTATCTTGAGTTTCTGTTCTGTTTACTTTGACTCTATGTCTACCTCCATAACAGCAGGGACATCGTCTCTCCTGATCAGCACTGTCTCCCCATGAGTTAGTTAGCAAAATACCTGGCACATGGTAGGTGTAAGGCACATGTTTATTGAAGGAGGGAGACTGCACGAAGGAGAACTGGGTTCTATTTCCAGTGCCAGCTCTGCCTGCCCCACACACTGTGTGGTGCACCTAGACCAGGATGCAGATCGATGCATGGCTGCCACGGGCTGCAGGAGCATGTCTGTGTGCTTGAGATCGGGAAGGCTGATGAGACACATAGCTGGTTCTGGAGAGGCAGAGAGCAGAGAGGGGACTTTCCCTAACAGGCTTGCTCAGCTGGGACAATTGAAGGACCACAGCCAGTTAGCAGAGTATATATAATAGATATAGATATCTAGATATATGTATACATATAGGTACCAAGAGAATAGGAACCTGTGGGTGTAGATTCTGTGCCCTTGGATTTCCCAAGCGTAAGACAAGATGGTTGGATTCTTGATTATGCTGAATCTTCTGGTGGTTTCAGACCAACCTGAGAATCTGAAGAAAGATACTGACTCCAGCGAAATGCACAAGCATACATAGGAAAATAGTGCCTACATTTCCTAGAGGTGCACAGACTTCGAAGCTCATCCACAGGCCCCAGGATGAGAACATCTTATCCTAAGGCTCTTCCTCAGGCCCCCATGCTGGTCGTTTGCCTGCTTGCCCTCAGACCCAGTCCTGACCCTCCTCTATACTCCCCTGGCTCCCTTCCTCTGCCTTCTGGTAGGTCTGGCCAATAGGAATCCAGGTAGAAGACTATTACACCTGTAAGAAGAAGAGAAACCAGGGTGCTTCTCCCACCTCTTGCTGCTTTGGGTGGTGTCTCCACAGTGGCTCTAACACCTCTGGGTCTCCTGCCCTCCCCAAGGAGCCCCTCCCTCTGTGGTCCTGTCCCAGCCAGCAGGCTTTCCAAAGGGCTCGCATCTCCAAGTGCTGCTGGATCCTGGGCTCCAGGAAACCAGCTCCCCACTGTCTCTCCAGCCCTAGGGATGCTCGCAGCTTCCCGCTATTGTGCTTTACCTGGTTGCCTCTCTGTTTCCTGCTTGACTTTGGACGTCTTCCAACACCTGTATACTCAGCTCCCCATATAAACTCCATCTACTACACTTATTGGCATGAGCAAAGGTTTCCTGAAAGTCCCTGATGGATCGGCCTCCCTCCAGCATGGGCATTCTGGAAGGCTCTAAGCTTTGAGAAAGGTCAGTCTGAGTTGAAAGAACAAACCCCTAGGAAGTTCAAGAAGACGTAGGGGGCTAGGAAAACCCACAATGCCAGCAAGCGGAATGAGCCTGTCCTGTCCAGTGCCATTTCAGGAAAAAGTTAAAAATTAAAAGCCTCACAACCACCACCTGGCTAAACTGTTTACAACTTTTTTTGTGGACAAGGGAAACAAATGTGAGGCTCTCAGCAGCCATCCGTTCAGTCGTGGCCCTTCTCTGATCTAACAGCAGCCAGGGTGAGTTTTCCCAGCATTCCTGCTCAGGAGCTCACGCTAGCTGCTTAATGCTCCCTGCCAAAGAGACCCAAGTGCACAAAGGCAGGTTCAGGCACTCCCATCCGGGAGGCCTGGGGCAGCCAGGGGTGCCAGTCCTGTAGCATCAGACACATACCGTCTGGATTCCGTCATCCACGAACAGGCATCCTTCCAGCCAGAGAGAGTACAGCTGGGACCCTGCACCTTGGAGCAGCCCCACACAGGAGGGTACCTTACATTCTCACTGTGCTCATTTCTTTTAATGAATAGCCCCCTTCCATGAGCTCCCTTTGTTCCTTCCAGCCATTCGGCAAGGCAGGTAGGGCAGACGTGCAGGCAGGATTATCCTCACTGAGGCACGGAGAGGGTCAGTGGCTTGCCCAAGGCCACACAGCTACTTTGACGCAGAGCCGGAATTGGAACCCAGAGCAGGGAATGACTTCAACCGCCCTCCCACGGCTTCCACACAGGAACCAACATAAACCTCGACACTCCATGTGTGACGCTGGGTTCCCCCAGACACAGACCCAAAGTGGGGACTTCAGTGCAAACTGAGTCATGAAAGTACTGACATTCAACCATTTTTTCACCTAAAAACAGGGCAATTTCATATGGCTTGGAGGAATACAGTTGGACCCTGACCTGACATGGTTCAACTTATGATTTTTTGAATTTACGATGGTAGAAAATCAATAGACACTTGGCAGAGACCATACTTCAGATTTTGAATTTTGATCTTTTCCTGGGCTAGCCACGTATGGAACGATAGTCTCATGACGCTGGGCAGTGGCAGCAAACCACGGCTCCCAGTCAGCCCCCCAACCACAAGGGTAAACAACTGATACACTTACCACACTGAACAAAACAACTACTGTTGTTTTTTTTTTTTACTTTCAGTACAATATTCAATAAATTATGATATTCAACACTGTATCATAAAACAGGCTTGCCCAACAGTAGGCTACTGTAAGTGTTCTGAGCACGTTTAAGGTAGGTTAAGCTAAGCTATGGCGTCTAGTTGGTTAGGTGTATTAAATGCATTTTGGACTTATGATATTTTCAACTCACAGTGACTTTACTGGGACGTAACCCCATCATAGAAGATCAAAGAAGATCTATAGTTTATTTGGGTAGCAATTCCAGGGAAGAACCAGTTAGGGAGGGGGGAGGTGAGATTCAATGCAGAGTCTGATGACAGGATGAGGAGATGGACATTCCCAGGGGCTCAGTCCTGCTGGGGACCTCTGGGAGGCACCGCAGAGTGGCCCTGCTCAACATGGCAGGCACCATGTTGGTGCCTGCTTACTGGCTACTTACATAAAAATTACTTAAAATTAAAAATTCAGTTCCTCAGTCTTATTAGCCACATTTCAAGAGCTCAATAGCCACATGGGCCAGTGGCTGCCATATTGGACAACAGACACAGAACATCTCCATCATCACAGGAAGTTCTGTGGGCAGCGTTGGGGTAGAACATGCCACAGAGCTGTGCCACCTGAGGGCCAGAATCTGGGGTATTTATACTCCCATCGGAGTCTACGATTGGGGCTGCTCCTGGGGGCTTTGCCCCTGGGCACTTCCAGCCGTCCTGGCTCACTCTAGCTCCAGGAAGCAAGGGCAGAGGCATGGGAGGTGCTGACATTAGGAGCAGCTGGGCGGGATAGGAATGGAGAATGCTGGGGAACACAGGCAGGGCACTGACAGCATCTGCTACCATCACTGGTCCCTCCTGCACATTGACTCTCTGCTCTTGTGGAAGGCCCTCTGGATACAGTCCTGATAGGACTGTGGCCCTGGAATCCCCCGGCCTCACGAGAAGCCATTCTCCCCTGGACCACACACCAAGAAAGACACAACCCAGGCCCTTCCAAGCACTTATGATCTATGACAGGCAAGTAAGACGCAGATCATAGCACATGGCAACTGTACAAACACTGACCAATAAACTAAATTAGGAAGTCTTATGGAGAAACCCTTGTGAGCAGTGCCCAGCCAACGGCAGGCAGGTGCTGCCTCCAAGAACTATCTAGAACTTGAGAGATACACTTTGGAGACTGATACCCCCACCAGGCTGGCTAGTCCCTGAATATTCAAGTTATGGCAATTTCCAAAGCAGAGCTGTGAGATATCACTGCCCTGGTTCAAAGCCTGGCAAGGTCAAGGCAGTGCTCTGAAGACCAACACTCATCATCTTCTCAGCCTATGCTTCTTCTCCAGGGGCTGCTCTCAGCACAACACGGGGGCCAGAACTCCGGCTCTCTGGAACCCAACCACCTGGGTTCACATCCCATCCACCTCGTAACTGTGTGGAGTTAAGGTACATTATTTGATATCTCTGAGTTCGACTTTCCTCATCTGTAAAGTGGGTACAATAATACCTTCTCAAATTGCGAGGATTAAATGAGTCCACATTTGTAAAGGATTTAGAATGGGGTGGCAGACTTCTTCTGTAAAAAGCCAAACAGTCAGGATTTTAGGCCTTGCCAGCCATGTGGTCTCTGTTGCAATTTCTCATCTCTCCCCTGGAGCCCAGTGCAAGCCATAGGCAATATGTAAATAAATGGGCATGGATGTTCCAATAAAACTTTATTTATAAAGTCGGGGGTGCGCCAGATTGCCAGCAGGCTGTTTCTTAGAAACTGCCAACCTCTATCTTAGAACAATGCCTGCTCTATAGTAAATGCTATATTAATGTTGGTTAAATGAATGAATAAAGTATGCTGTGCCCTCTTCCCTCTCAGATTCTCCGTGCATTGTTTCCTCTGCCTCCCACTCCACTCATCTTTCAAGACCAAGCTCAAGAAGCCTTCCTAGACCTTCCCTCTTTTCTCAAAACCCAGAGCACTGTGCTTGCTCTTCTGTCATAATACTCGTCCTAGACTGCCATTTGTGGAGTGACTTGCTCACTTGCAGAATGTAATGGTTCCTGTAAGATGAGATGATTCAGCGTCTTTTTATCAGTAGGGAAGGCCCAGAGAGGCCAAGTGGCTTTCTCAAGGTCACACAGTGAGGGTCAAGATCAGACATGGGGTGTCCTGAGTCTTAGGGTTAGCGAGGCTACAATACTGGATGGGATGGGGTGCAGGTTTCTCTACCGTCCACCTATTGTCCATTTCCAGCGTCACACCCAAAGTAAGCTCACAGACACACAAATTCAGACACATACACACAAGTACTTGCACACACACACTCGGGCATGTACTCACACCTGTACACACACACATGCACACAGAGACACAGAAATGCAGACACAGGCACACAGTAGCATAAACACACAGGCTCAAATATTCACACAGACATGCACACATATATACACATATACACACAGACACTGACACATAACACATGAGCACGTACATACACAGACACCAACAGATACATGCACACAGACACACAGCACACAGACACACAAGCACATGCACACTAACACAAACATACACACTAACAGACATGTTTACACACATAAACACAAATATGCACACTTGAAAAGACACAAACACACACATACACACATCCCTATACATGCCTACATCCTCACACAGACCCATACACACCTTTATGCATGGGCGCACGCACACACCCATGCACACACACGCATGCACACCCTGCCTGATGCTTTTAGGTTTTACCTTTACAGACATACACAGCACGCTTTCCCAGAAAGGGACTGCGCCCTGTTCATTCCCCTCCCTTCTCCTCTCCAAGAGTTTAACACTCTTAGCATCGTGCCTGGTGCTGTGAACACGGCTGGTGTTCGTGTTTAATTGGAAGAACAGGTGACGTTGTCACATCCAGGGGCCTTGGGTCCAGGGGCAGAGCTTTGTTAAGAAGGCCCCGCTGCTGGCCGTGTCACCCCTGAGTTTCAAAGCAGTTCTCTGCCCCCAACCCAGGGAGGCCTCCCCAGCCCCACCAGCCTGGGCACCAGTCTGCCTCTTGCCAGCTGACTGGCAGGGTGCTGCTCATTAACACCTCTGCCGGGGGTGGCGGAGACCTAATGAAACTCAAACCAAGTCATCTGGCCACTTGTCTGGAGCTGCAGTCAAAGGTCCCCTGGGGTGGGGAGGGTGTGGCAGAAACCACAGTGGCCCTGGCTTCTAGGACTTATATACACTACCAAACGTAAAATAGCTAGCTAGTGGGAAGCAGCCGCATAGCATAGGGAGATCAGCTCAGGGCTTTGTGACCACCTAGAGGGGTGGGATGGGGGGGTGGGAGGGAGACGCAAGAGGGAGGAGATATGGGAACATGTGTAAATGTATAGCTGATTTCACTTTGCTATAAAGAAGAAACTAACACACCACTGTAAAGCAACTACACTCCAATAAAGATGTTTAAAAAAAAAAAGTGGCCCTGGCGTCTGTCTCCCAGCGGGTGGATTTTCCAGCTGAACTTTATAAATAAAATCAGAGCCAGGCACGCACTCTACCTGAGGGGGACACGGGACACGGCCCCCACCTGACCTCCCTTCAGACCCCCTGCAAAACAGTGGCTCGGAGAGAGCCTGGCTCTGCTCCGCCTGGGAAGGTGCCCCTTTGTCAAGACCTCTCCCCGGCGGGGAGGTAAAGGGCTCAGGAATCCTACTTCTTGACACCATCACACGGCACAGCCCGAGCCTGATCAACACCCGCTCTGGGCCTCAATGTTTACACCACATCTACCAAATGGGGTGGATAATCTCTCAATCCTAAATGATAAGGATGCAGCGCCCGAGGAAACAGGACTCTGACCTCTAGAGAGATGGGAAGGAGGAGGGGGCAGCTCGCAAAAGCCCGAGGAAGAACATTCCTTGCCGGTACCTCGCCGGTACCTCTCCACTTAGCGGAGGAGCCGCTCTGCAAGTTAAGTAACTGATGGAGCACTCTAAAAATACAAACTGGGTTAGCACTCCGGGTGGCAGATCGCTCCGAGAGGGAGTTAATTCGGGCGTCTGACTCTCCATGGACTGGGGACTGTGAGCCTAGAGCAGCAGGCTTGTGAGCCAGGGGGCCCACCTAGAAACCGACTGAGATGCGACCTGAGCAAGATGAAACTGGAGAAAATGGCCCGGGAAGCACTGGGGCGACAGCCCAGGCCTCTTCCCAGCACAAGGGAAAGAAAAGTCGGGAAAGAGCTGAGGGTACACAAACCAGTAAGGAGGTGGCGGAAGTTTTACACAGGAGAGCTCACTCCACTTGATCGGGCTGCAAAGAGCCCAGCCTCCTAGCTTTATGGAGTCCCTTGCTCCTCCAAGCCATGTCCACAGACCAGCAGCATCAGCACTGCCTGGGCCCTTGTCAGAAATACAGAATCTCAGGCCCCACCACAGACCTCCTGGATCCGCATTTTCACAAGATCCCCAGGAGATTCTTGAACGCATTAAAGTTTGAGAAGCACCAGATCGGGAGTCAAAACCCCTGATTCTGGCCCAGCTATTGCCATCAGATGGCTGTGTGATTTTCTGGGAACTGCTTGACCTCTCTGGGCACTGGAGTTTCCTCATCTGGGCTATGGGGAGAGTGAGCTTTGTTTTTCTCTCATGGGTTCCAGAAGGTTTATGTCAGATCCTCCACCTGCAAGCCCTTGGAGATGTGGGAGGGTTTTTACAAGTAATGATTCCATTCCTACCAGGAATCCTACCCTTTCCCCTTCTGGACGTTATTAGTGCAGAGAGAGGGAGGTCAGGAGATGATACCTGAAGGACGCATGGAGGCCAGGAAGACAGCCTCCTAATTTCTTTTAAACCGTAATGGCTCTCAATTAAAAAAAAAAAAAAAAAAAAGGGGGGGGGGGGCTTAAAAAAAAAAAAAAAAGCCTCTTAATAATGGGTAAGCACCAAATCAAAAAAAAAAAAAAAAAAAAAAAAGGTGGGGGGGAGCTTAAAAAAAAAAGACATAGCCTCTTAATAATGGGTAAGCACCAAATCTGAGGCATGCTAAGTAAGCTAAAGCATTCCATCTAGAAATCCTAGGTCTGGCACTGTCCTTCGCCTTCACGTAATTCAGGTATCACTACTGAATACCCATTTGAGAAATGAGGCTTCCTAGGCTCAGAGAGGTTAAGTGAGTGAGTCGAAGTCACACAGCCAGTGAGAGCCAGGGCCAAAAGAAGGAGCCGGGCTCCCTGTCCTCTAAGGCAAACTCTCTTCAGGACTTCAGGGTACCCATGTCCTTGGCAGCCAACCCAGATCGGTATGTGAACAATAAGGGGAAAGCCATCCTAATACTGGTCTGAGTTGAACAGAATTGAAAAGATAAATCTGCCATGGGAGGAAATTACATCAGAGGGCTTAGATAGAAAGTCTCTAAATTATTGCTTATCTGGTTTCATTAAATTCATTGCTTCTCTCCATTAGCTCCAGGGGCTGAGCTGCCCAAGCACCTGTCTTCTATCAATACACAGGCCCGTGGTTGTGTGTAAACCCACAGGGGAAGGGAACAAAGGGATATGGCACAAATTCTAAACCAAAACCAGACGAGAGACATAAGTATACCCCAAACGGAAAACACACACACACACACACACACACACACACACACACACACACACACACACACACACTAGCAACCCAGAGGTTAAACTCTGAGAAGGCCAGGCCTGGATCCTTCTGGGCCCTTACCTGGAGCCCAAGAGCGGTCTCTGGTGAGGCTGGAAGGAGCAGGGAGAACTCAGCAGAAACGGGGTTCTTTGCCCCGAGCTGGTTTCCAAGAATGCTGGGAGCAAACTGCTTGGTCTTCCCGGGCTGCAGGAAGGGCTCTGAGGCTGGAGATGCAGCTACGGGCAAAGCTGGCAGCCACTGGCCCAAAGGCACCAGGCAGTCTACAGCTACAAGCACATTTTAATGCAAATGGAAAGAAAGACATCCTGGCCAGGCCCTCCCTTCTGGCTTCAGGATGGCACCCCTGCTTCTGGAGCTGCCTGGCTTTGCTCATGTCTTAGGAGGCATCATGATATCATGGAAATACTTGAGCGGGGGAGGTGTGGAGTTAGAGGAGCCTGAGTTTGAATCCGAACCCTGCTACTTAAGAGCCATGCCCACCTTGGGTGAGTCACTTAAACACCTTGAGCCTCAGCTTTCTCGTCTCTAAAATGGGGATAATAACAGTGCCAGCCTCAAAGGGCTGCAGGGAGGATTAAATAAGATACCGTATACAAAGCATCTTGTTGGCACCCAGAAAACAGCAGGCATCTAATGAGCATTGGTACCTTCCTCCAATGTAAAACAAAACCTTTTTAGGGGTAGGCCTTTCCTGGGCCTATATTATATTAAGAGAGTGGCCAGCCCCTGACAGATTTCCAGTTCCACCCCTCAGCAGGGGTGGTCTTGTGGTCTTAATGCACGGTGCCCCTCACCCAGGACTGGGCAGTCCACACCTACGGAGATGCCCATGGGATGCTGGGAGGGAAAGGACAGACCGAAAGCTGCCCTGGTAGGGAAGGAGGCCACCCCAGCAAGCGCTCTGGTGGGGGCTCAGCTAGCAGGAGGTGGGGAGTCCAGCAAAGGCACACCCTTGGCCAGAGCAGCAGGAACGGACCACAGCT
This sequence comes from Lipotes vexillifer, assembly GCF_000442215.2. Taxonomy (NCBI): domain Eukaryota; kingdom Metazoa; phylum Chordata; class Mammalia; order Artiodactyla; family Lipotidae; genus Lipotes; species Lipotes vexillifer. Next base: position 108,496 of record NW_006795342.1, on the reverse strand, counting down.
GCCAAAGCGGGAGGCAACGACGGGCCGTGTGGCTCGGGGCTGACCCGCTGCCCCGGCTCAGAGCTCCCTGCCTCTCTGAAGCCTGGCTGCCCATGCCTCAGCCCTCACACTAACGAGAATAGGCTCCTCACATGACCCTTCTCCTCCGTCACCTGGTCTCCCCAACTTGACAGGAAGCTCCCCGCAGGCGGGGGAGGGACCAGTGTCACTGTGGTCCCCTTGAATGGAACAAGCCCAGGCCTGGGTCACCTGCTGGCTAGTGGTGATGCTTTGGGCAAGCTCCAAGAGAAGTCTGACATACCCACCCACCTACCACCTAGGGTGGTTAGAAAACCCAGATGATCTCACTCACTCATTTAACGAACGTGCACTGAGAACCTACCGTAAGCCACATACTGTGCGAAGCTCCAGGAGCTTAAGAGTGGGAAAGGCAGACAGGGTCCCTTGTCCTCAAAGGGCTTATACTCCAGAGAGAGACAAAGACCAACCAAGCACAAAAACCTAAAAATCATGTATGTGTTCAATTGTGACGACTTTCCAGAAAGGAGGCAGTATGCTTTATAATCAATCATTGACAGCATCAACAGTTATAGAACGAGTAGCGCATGAGACGGGGTAAATCTGGCTCCAGTAAGACAGTAAGGGGCCCCAGAGAGGTAAGAGAGAGGGGCGAATGTGAGCAAAAACCCAACTACGCGAGACAGCTCCCTATGCTGTGATGCCCCTTCATAGCACAGAGGGCGTTCACGTTATGACACATGGAATGGTGATGCCCACCAGCGAGGTGAGTTATCACCTCTGATTTGGAAGCCTGGAGAAAGTAAAGCCTAAATCACATAAATAAGATTCACAAGGAAAAAAAGAAGGAAGGAGAGAGGGATGGAGGACAGAAAAAGAAAGGAAAAGGAAGAGGAGGAAAAAAGTAAATAAAAATAAAGGAAAAAAGAAAGATAGAGACCTGCACAGGGAAAACCCAGCTGGAAGAATGCAGAGCCTCTCTCAAGATCTCAGGGTGACCCCTGGGCCAGACTGTGAAGGACACCATGTGATAAAGCTATTGCCACCTCTGCTTGACAGGCACACTCACCTCCCATGGCTCCTGGACTTATACATCCATCCGTTAAAACAAATCTTACATCATAGAGGCTATTGCTACATTGTTGGTAGGACAGGCTCCACACCAAATAAATTTGCTTTAACCAAGCCCTCTTGACTAATTGCATTTTTTCACTATGGAAGGTCTGTCTCCCTCACAGTCATCCATAATGGTGTTGGCAGAGAAGTGTTCAGTGGATGTCATGCCAGGCGACTAGAAGACCCAGGGGTTCTGGGTGCCATCGAGGATGACCCAGTAGGGTTCCACACACTGCAATTCAGTTTTGCTTAATATGCAGCCATAGAATCGAATGACAGAGCTCTTAGTCACAGCATCAGAGTCGTGGGGATGTCTGGAGCTGCCGGAGCCCATAAAGGTCATCTTTTATTCCAACACCTCCATTTGCAGACAGGGAAGGCAGGCTGGAGGCATTTGACCTTCCCAAGGTCACTCACTGCTGCTTCCTGGCAGAGTTGAGACCAGAGCCCCAGTTTCCAGACTTGGGAGGGAGCAGAGCACAGCAGTTCGAGACCAGAGACTCGGGAGTCACAAAGTTTCAGAAAGGCTGCCCGAAGCAGGCAGGGAGGTGCAGAAGGCCACTAGACAAGCTCTCCGTTCACAGGGGGCCTCGAATGTAGACCTCAAAGCTATCCCTGAGGACGTTATATACGCATCCAAGGAGATGCACTCATGGGTTGGGGAAAACGTACCAGTGCCTATCGAGTTCAGACTTTATCCTGTTACCAGATCTCACCCCTGTAATACTCTAGGGATTAAGTTTACATATGAAGTAATTATCCTTTGAATATGAAGATCATATTGTGTTCGATTTCTTTTTCTTTTCAAAAAGCACTCCTTTATTGAATTCAGGTAAACATTTAAAATAGACCACAATCTGCATAACCCTGCTTTGGCATGTCTTCATTTTTTATTTCTATATGGACGGAACTAGGGCTTTCTAGCGTCAGACTATCTGAACTCCAGTCCTGTAGCTGTGTGACCTCAGGCAAGCTACTTAGCCTCTCTGTGCCTGTAATGGGCTGAACTGTGTCCCACTCTAAAAAACAATTCACATGGGAGTCCTAACCCCCATACCTCAGAATGTGACTGTATTTGAAGATCTTTAAAGAGGTGATTAAGCTAAAAGGAGGCCATCTGGGGGGACTCCAGTCCAATAAGACTGATGTCCTTCTAAGAAGAAGAAATTTGTACACAGACATGTACACAGGGAAGACAATGTGAAGACCCAGGGAAATGAGGCCCATCTACAAGCCCAAGAGAGAGGCCTGGGATAGATCCCTGCCTCACGGCCCTAAGAAGGAACCAATGCTGCTGACACCCAGATCTCGGACTTGCAGCCCCCAGAACTGTATGAAATATAATTTCTGTTGTTTAAGCCACCCAGCCTGTGGTGTTTGTTACAGCAGCCCTAGAAGTCTCACTTTCCTCATCAGGAGAACGCAGACAATACTCGGGCTTTCCTCACAGAGTTGTGCTGAGTACCCAGTTCCTGGCACTTAGTAGGTGCCCGATAAATGTTTCTTACACTTATTACTAACACGGAGCCTTAACCCAGCCTGGTCTTGGCAGACTGTTTTCTCTCACTCTTCTGTGTGAGCAGAAAGCAGAATGATAAATTCTGTAGGCAAGCCCAAGTTCTTCACAGTCCCCCTCTCTCCGAACGACCCCTTCACCCCAAGTCCCTCAAAGCAAAGCGGTTTGAACCCCCGGACCTGCACTCACAGGACTTCCCTTTTGCTCCCCACTCTTGGCTAGCTGTTGCTCCCCCTCAGCACTGTTTTAGGACCTGCCTGCCTATCCCTGCCCTCTCCGCACTCAATACCACGGAGACCCCAACAGGAAGCCTGATCCTCCTCCAGCTTATCAAAGTTAGACGACACAGGATGCAGCTCCAGAAAACAGAGGTGATGGGAAAACAGCTACACAACGTCCAAATCCCCAACTTATGAGAATCAGAGGCCTGGCCTTCCAGTTTATTGGAGAGGGAGGGCTTCTCTACTTTGGGATGAGCTGGAGGGCTGACACAGCTCTGGACGGCTCTCCAGCCACCCAAGGATAACCCAGCCTGTTGGTGGCGGTTTGAGAACTGTGTCTCGTTCTCAGTTTGTCTTGCAGAAGGCCCCCAAACCTAACAGTCACCAGAACGAACTCCTGAGGGCCTAGAATAAGTTAACTGGCAGTGATGGAAAACTCCTGGGGTGTGAACTTACCTAAAGCTGACTGAGAAATCACTTGGGACCGGCTAGTGAAGGAAGGGGCACAAAGACCCTCAGAAACCAGTAAGGCTTCCAGAGATCACCCGTGAACCCAGAAGCTTGGCCCAACTGTAAAACCCCCAGCTCTCTGCTGCCTCAGCAAGTAGCAAGAGATTCGGTAACTGCTGAAGCTTCCAAACCGGTACAGCACCGGTGATGAAAATTAAGGTCATTTAGAAGCTAAAGCTGATCTGACTCTGAAGGGAATTTTAATTTGTTAATGGATTTTCCAGCTGATGGTTGGTGGGGGAGAGACAGCAATTCACCATGGGTTTAAGGCAAAAAATAGGGCCCCATAAGCCAGCAAGTCACAGAGAGCTCTTTAGTCTTTCTTCAACTGCATCAAGAACAGGCTGTCCGGGGACGCAGATTTTTTCCCCCCATTTTCATCAGCTAATAGCAGATGAACACCTGATGATGCGGCCAAGATTCTTTTAATCCCATCCGTCAGGGGGAGCGAGGGTGCAAAGGGCAGGTGCCTACTTGTGCCTCTATTGGAGGGATGTAGGATTTGGTGGCTGGGGCAGAAACCCAGGGGCCAGTTTCTCCACTAGTCACAGACTGTTTGCAGGGAACCGGGAGAGAGAAGCAGGTGGAATTCTCTCATCCCTGTGCCCATTCTGCGGAGGATGTTAGAAACGGAAATATGTTCACTTATCCCACAAATGTCATGACTACAGCAACGACTAAAATAGACCCAGTCCCTGAGCTCACTGACTCGATGGTCCAGCAATGAATCTGGCAGAGTAAACCAAGGAGGAGATGCCACAGAACCATATCATTAAAGGCCCTCATTAAACGTTGCAAAGGGAGGACTGGGGTGGGTGCGGGGGGGGACGACCCAGAGGGAGTCTCCACGTAGAGCAAGAGTGAGTCAAGAGAAGAGCTTCACCCAGAAATGTAAACCAAAGGCCACACACCTCATCCTAAGCACCCAGAGCTGCTGAGAGGCTCAGCTGCCACCCGAAGCCTCTGGGCCGGACTCTCATTGGGAACACCAGAGCTCACAGGGGTGGCCCTATGGTGAGGACAGACAAGAAAAACCTAATTCCTGAATCTTACTTTCAGCTGCAAGCCAAGCAGAAGAGTAAAAAGAAGCCACTTGACGAGAATCCCAACCATACAGAACGAGTCATTTAATCCTTTTTAAAAGATCCCCAGGATCTGCCATCTTGCTGGCGTCTAACTTGGGAAACTCTCATCTTATTTCAAATGACAGGAATTTCTCTAGAAGAGTCACCAAAAGCCACCTCCCTGAGAAGTGCAATTTCCAGCCATTTGTTTGTCCCAAAACTTGGACTCTTCTGTTGTGTTCCTTTAGGCAATGTGAGTTACTACGCCAGCTGAGGAGGTGAGAGGAGGAAGCTGGGGTGGGGAGTGGGCAAGGAGGCATTCCGGAAGCTGGGGTGTGGAGTGGGCAAGGAGGCATTCCTGCTCACAGGGAACATTCCCGGGTTGCCCAAAGAATAAATACACACATGCACACATACATGCACACACACATGCGCGCGCACACACATGCATGTAGTACATGTACATGCATGCATGCACTACATACACACCACACACGCGCGTGCACACACACAAACAAATGCACAGTTTTCTTGCCTTTAATAGAAAATAGAGCTTTAAAAAGAAACAGAAAAAGTGGTATTTGGGCCATCAGCCCAATCCTGTACTATGACAGCTTTTACAAAACATCCTCTGAAGTCTGATTTTCCCACATCTGAAAACTAATTTACTTCTTTTTGTTCCGTTGTTGTTAGGCACTAAAATATAAGTATCTGTGCACACAGAGGCAGCTTCCCAATCTTCCATCGGTGACATCTGTGGAGAACTTTGGAGCTGGTGTGTATTCACAAGGCGTCATCGTGTTTCAGCCTTAAAACAACAGTGGAAGCAGGGAGAAGCTGGAGTTCAGGGAAGTGATCAAGGTCTCAGGGAGGGTGTGGGTCAGCTGCGGAGCTGGGGCTCAAGTGCAGGTAATTCACCGTGTGATACAGCGGGTGCCCGCTGTGATCCAGGGGACACAGCCTTCCACGAGACGCACCCTAGGCTCCCCCCATCAGGGGCACCACAAGTGTGGCTAAAGGGACTCCATCATCCTCAGGGTGGGCAGAGTGGAATGTGCAAAGCAGAGCTGCCCAGGTGCTCGTTTCTCAGAAGGACCACACAGCAGGGTTCTCTGGCCAATCCCCTCAGTGCTATGGCCTGAGTGGGTCCCCACAGGGGCACAGTGCTGCCCCTCACCTGGGTCAGACCCCCTCTATCGAAATCCTCAGTCTCCATCTTTCTCCTCACCAAACCAATAACACGGGCACCTGCTGAGTGATTTCTCTTTAGAAGTAGCCTGTTTTCCCCAAAATCCCTCAACAAAGGCCAGTTGACTACAAATGGCCAAGTTTCATCTGGACCCAGAATTGGAGCAGTCCCATGAGGCAGGCCCTGGGGAAGGTCCTGGACCCCAGAACTGAACATTTACATTCTTCAAAAAACCAAGGTGGAGGGCTTCCCTGGTGGTGCAGTGGTTAAGAAACCGCCTGCCAATCCAGGGGACACGGGTTCAAGCCCTGGTCCGGGAAGATCCCACATGCCGCAGAGCAACTAATCCCATGTGCCACAACTGAGCCTGCGCTCTAGAGCCCGTGAGCCACAGCTACTGAAGCCCGCGTGCCTACAGCCCGTGCTCCGCAACAAGAGAAGCCACCACAATGAGAAGCCTGCGCACCACCATGAAAGAGCAGCCCCCCGCTCGCCGCAACTAGATAAAGTCCGTGCACAGGAACAAAGACCCAAAGCAGCCAAAAATTAATTAATTAATTAATTTTTAAAAAATACAAGGTGGAGCTATATTCTAAGAGGAGCTGCTGAAGGATGAAGCGGGGCCCTCAGCCTCGAGCAGTGACGGCCAGCAGACCTTCAGCCCTGTCTCCAAGGCCTCTGAAGAGCTGCCAAATAGGGGGACATATTCTCTCCATCCCCAGGGGTGGACCCAGACCAGCAGATGGAAGATTTAAAAAAGAAGAAAGTTCCTTCTCAGTTACCTAGGACAGGATGGCCATCTTGGATGGAATATGGGAGACAGTTAAGAAGAGGTTGGATGGTCCCTCGTTGGGGACACTTGGAGCAGTGATTCAAGCATCAGGTGGAAGGGTGCGTTGACAGGACCCTGTGAATTTCTTCCAAACTTTAGAGTCTCCAGTGGGACAGAATAAACACAAAGTCCCTGGGAGACCTCCTGGTCACCTGCCTGCAGGGCTGTCCTCTGGGCCTAAAAATAAGATTCCCAGAGTCCTGATCCAAATTAGATCCTGAATAATGTGTCACCATGGCTATAAATATGTCTCTTTCAGAGCCAGTTAACATGATTATTTTAATCAGCTACGCTCCCTAGAAGAACTACCAGCTCCCTCATCGGCCCTGAAATGCGTGTGTTCTGAGCAGACTGGATCCTCCTGTCCTCGCTGAGCAGGTCCATGGAGCAGTCACCGTGGGGTTAGCGGGGGATGGTCATGGGAAGCCCCTTCTGCTTCCCCCTTCCAGTGCCCCTGGGACACTCATTCCACTCTGGGGTCTCTCCTGATCATTCGCCAAGACCCCCATAAACACAGGGCTGGACGCAAATGCCCAAATGGTGTAAATCAGACACAGGGAAATATGAGAAGGATTGTTAGGGGCTGGATCGTCCCCCTCAAATCCATATGTTGAAGTTCTAACCCCCAATACCTCAAAATATGACTGTATTTGGAGACAGGGTCTTTAAAGAGGTGAGTAGTTAAAACAAGGTCACTAGTGTGAGCCCGGAGCCAACCTGACTTGTGTCCTTATGAGGAGATGAGGACACAGACACACAAAAGGAAGACCCTGTGAAGACAGAGGAAGAAGACAGTCATCTACAAGCCAAGGAGGGAGGCCTGAGAAGAAACCAACTCTGCCAGGACCTTGATCTCAGACTTGTAGCCTCCAGAACTGTGAGAAAATAAATGTCTGTCCTCTAGCCACCCAATCTGGGGTATTTGTTACCACAGCTCGAGCTGACTGATACGGGAAGTGTGCTGCATGCCCTGTCTGGAGACTTTAAATTCTCTTTTTCCTTTCTCCTACAGATCAGCCAAACACAACAGTCTTGTACCTCACTTTCACCAGTGTATGACCCCTGATGGAATTTCAAGGAAAGAAAGGCAGTAGGGTATAGGAGAACGTGCAAGGGATTCAAGGGTCCTTGAATCAGGAGAGCTGGTCATCCCAGGCTATTTCAACAAGCTATGGGGTCATGGAGCCACTCAACCACTTTAGCCCCCATTCCAGCACCAGTTAACCGGAACGGATGAGCCAAACAACATCTAAGGGTCCCTCCGGCACTAACACTCTCTCCTTGCAAGTTTAAGGCTTAAGGATGCTAACCTGCAAGGGCAGCTTTGGGGCACGAGCCCTGACGGGACAAGCCTGGAGGGCAGGTTGCGACAACAGCAAGAGAAGCACACAGAGGTTGGAGGGTGATGCGATTGGGCTGTTGGGCTGTTTTCTGGAGGTGGGAGCTTCCATTCCCGACCTGGCCCCTGCCTTGTTTCTTCGTTTACTGGTTGCATGGCCTTGGGTACCTTCCCCATATCCTACCCCCATCTGTAAATAAAGTAACAAGAGTGTATATGCTGTGTACCGGTAAGACACCCTACCTCTCCAAGCATGCTCACCATTACTAGTGGGCAAGAAAGAAGGACGTACTCCTTCGAGTATCTCAGGACTAACATCCACGTCTGAGTCTCTACGAGGTGACTCCCTGGCAAGGCAGTGTGAGTCTTCGGTTAGAGTAGGACCTGGAGCGCCCATCTTCTCCCCACCACAATCCTGGGCACCAAACTGCTATGAGGGCCTAAAGATGCTTTAGGAGAGCAGCCCTGTGAGGGATGAGGCAGTGAAGAAACCATAATGCACCTCTTCCAAAGGATGGGCGCAAGGCTGCAGTGACCATATGAAGAGCCCTCATGCGTGCCTAGTGCTTTGCATTTTACATAGTTTATGGAAACTATCTTCTGAGTATTATCATTCCCATTTTACATACGAAGAAACCAAGGCTAGGGGGAGGTTAAGCAAGACAATGAGGTAGGGTGGGAAAAAACACAAGGCTTAGGCTCTTATCTTGGCCTTGAACAAAGTTATTTAATATCTTCCGTATCAAACTGCATGCAAATGAAGTCACGTGGCTGCCCCAGGCAGAGTCACTGTGATCTGATGGCTCCAACTAAGAACTCATGATTTCCACATTTCACGGATTCAAATCATCTCAGACTGGTAAGGCCCTGGGCGATCACAGGTCTGATTCCCTCAGTCTACAGGAGAGCAAACTGAGGTCCAAAGAGTTCACTGACCACAGTCCCACAGGCTCTGGCCAGGCTAGGACCAGAGCCCAGGGCTCTATTCCTTAGACCACCCCGCCCTGTCGATTTGCCTTGAAAATATTCCTCTTTAAAAACAAACAGACCACAAAGAGAGGAGCTTCCGGGACATGGGTATTGGGTTCTGGGGAAAGGTTTCCATGCCTCCTCCCCAAATCTGGATCCTTTCTCCAGGCCGCATGCTGCTGGCCTCCTGCAGTGACTTTCAGCAG
>NW_006795342.1:86546-99412 GCF_000442215.2 Lipotes vexillifer | reverse complement strand
AGCAGGACAGCAAATGTGTCAAGTGCTCCTCTCACAGGATAAGGCTGCTGGGAGCAGCTCAGAGGACTAGAATTAGAAATTCTAATTATTAGAACTCTCAGAATGCAATGAAGGACAATTTATAATTAGCACATGTCCGAAGACCATCCCCAAAAGGACACATCATAACTCTGAAAACAAAGATGGTCCAGAGAGGGATTGGGGAGCTAAGCTATTTGGCCCTCCTACCCCTCCCCTCCAGCCCTAAATGCAATCTACCTCCTGCCCCTCCACACCTCCTGGTATTGGGCCTCTTTCCTGATCCCTCGCCCCAGCGCCAAGCATGGGGGTCCCTGTTCCCCCAGTCCTCCACCCTCTGAAGCAGAGGTGCTGCCACTCTTCTGGAAGTCCTGTGCAGAGATCCCTCTATTCGGGACCCAAGCAGATCTCACCCCAGGTCCTGAGCTGGTTAGAGGCTTGTGGCTCCTGCTGTCAAGGGCTGCAAATAAGGACTTAAGGACTAGCCTCTTTGTGGGGAAGAAAGCCTCCAGTGAACAGATAATGTCATCATTGGCTACACAGATGCATGTGCCCAGGCGGCCTCCCAGCCAGAGCTGCTCTTGTGATTAAAGCACAGGAATTCCTCCCCCATGTCCAAGATTTACCCTGCTCCAGTTTTAAAGGGGACCCTCTCTCTTGGCATGTCAGCATTTGGTGAAGAGCCTTCCTTCCTAAGTTGCTCTGCTCACGATTTTATAAAACTCTACTATGTCTGTGCTAATTCCAAACAGAGCTGGGCTGCAGTCAAGCCCTGAACTACTTATGCAAAAGGAGAGCTGAGCAAATGAACGCTGTGATCACGGCCAAGTGGGGAAGAGGACAGGCTATGTCCAGGCCCATCGGCAGCATCTGTGCACCAGGAACGCTCCAAACACAGCCTCAGTGACATATCGAGAAAGACGGCCCCTTGGGTGATCTTATGTTTCCAGTTAGAATCACAGACGGCTGGAGGCAGGAAGGAGCTTCAAATCCATCTAGTGACTACAGACATGGAAACTGAGGCCCAGAACAATTAACCTGCCCATGGTCCTATGACAAGCCAGGGATAGTGACTACAGATAACAGCACCACAAAACTGCATGTTCTTAAGTAGTGCATCTACGTGCCTCTTTGCTATTTCAGATGGTTTCCTCCTAAGTCCTTCCGTAGCATTCCCAATGTCCAACTCTGTCTAAAAGCCCTTCTCTCATGGCTAAAAAGCACATTGTCTTGCACACTACAGATACTCAGTTTCTTAAATAAATGAACAAATGAAGTAATGTATATAATTCTGTAGAAAGAGATCCAGTGTGATTCTATGATAACAAAAAAGAATGAAAGCAGAAATATGAAGAAAAGGGCTAAGTATCCAAATCATGGCATACAAGCCATTTAAAGATACGTTTACAGAGCCTCAGTAACACCTGGAAATGCTGATAATATGTTAAGCATAAAAGCAGAACACTTAATTGCACGCAGTCTATGATCTCGGCACTATGAAGAAAAATGCATGATAACACTGTCAGGAGAAAATGAAGCAAAATGTGAACAGTAGTAGATGTTTCTGGTGTGATTATGAGCGATTAAATTTCTGCCTCTTTGCACCCTTCTGTTCCCTGCAAATATTTTGCACTGTGCCCATAAGACTTCCGAAGGCAGCAGGAGGGGACTAGGAAATAGAAAAGAATGTCCTCAGATACTATGCATCCTCGTTGGGATCTGGGAAGACACAGAATTGCTCTCTTCTCACATTAAGCAGCTAATGAAACGAAGAGACACAGATGCTGAGCACACAGTCAGGCTCCCCGCTACCTCCCCACCCCACCCCCTGTCGCATGGCCAGCCGGGCACTCCTGCTCTGGACTGAGTAGATGCTGCCTCAGGACACCTGAATTGCTGCCCACGCATCTCATCTGTGAGGCCAGTACGAGTTGCTGTTGAACCTTTCCTGTGTGTCTCTCTCTCTCGCTTCCCTCGATTGAATGGAGTGGAGGCTCCTTGGGTAGAGGAGGCCATGCCGGCCTGATAATTCCTGTGCCCCCTACAGAACCAGGCCAGGAGACTTTTTTTCCAGTACTTGACACCTTGAGTCTCAGGAAATACTTGCTCATACTTGCTCATCGATGGGCGGATTGAACAGGCTCACGAGGAGAATAGTCCCATGGGACACGCTGGCTTTCAACCAAGACAAAAGCCGAATGCACCTCCCTCAGGACCCACTGGCCTCGCCAACCAGGACACCAAGGGGTATCAACTGTGACGCTGGCATTTGCCCCCAGCAGGACAGAGCCACCAACGAAGAAATCGCAGGGCACTCAGACATCAGGATGTGTCCCTTCCTTCCCACCAGACCTGGGCTGGTACAGGCCAGTGAAAGGGAAGGGCTGGCCCTGCTGCCTCCCATCTGGCCACGGGATCCAATTCCAGTTTCTGACACGCAGGTGGGTATGGCACGGCGACCCAGGGCTCCAGCAGGCAAATCCCAGTCATAAAACACTGGTCTAATCCCATCCCACCCACCAGGCTCCCTCCTAAATTGCAGCAGAGGGGGGCTCTTCCAACTGAGCCAAAGGCACTCAGGCACAGGTATGTTTACTTTTGCTATACTATTAAACACCCCAGGCAAATAAGGAACTGGTCCCCCTCCTCCAGGGGCAGGACATTCAGCAAACGCAGGCCTGAGGCAGAAGACTGTATCTGCAATTGTATCTTTTAAGCCTAAGCCTGCCTCAAAGTTGCTGCACAGTAGGCTGTGACTCCCCCTCTCTAAATCCTTTTGAAACCACAGGGGCTGCTACAGGCTTCTCCTAAGTGCTGGCCTCATGCCTTGCCCTACGCAGGTTTCCCCTCCCGGTAAAGCCTTCCTAATAACCAACCCCACCTCTAGTAACCCTAACCGTTATGAACCCTCTTCTCTTCCTGCATGATGAATGTGTTAAAACACACACATGTACATATGGAGATAGTGTAAACGTGTTATTTCCCCCAATGAAAGCATATTTTTCTTAAAAGCAGGGGTCCAATTGTTAAAGAATGGACCCCACAGCCTTGAATTAATGAATAAATGAACAAGAAGCGGGCATGCTAATGCACCGATCAATCGATAACTCCAAGGAACCGCGGGCAGCAGCCTACAAAGCAGGCCTCCAAAATCACACCTTTCCAAATCCAAGGAGATAATCACGGTACTGTAGAAATAAAGTAATAATCATAGTGAAAATTTCTTAGAACCTACTAGGTGAGGCATGTGATCTTTTTTTTTTTTTTTTGCGGTACGCGGCCCTCTCACTGCTGTGGCCTCTCCCATTGCGGAGCACAGGCTCCGGACGCGCAGGCTCAGCGGCCATGGCTCACGGGCCCAGCCGCTCCGCGGCATGTGGGATCCTCCCAGACCCGGGCATGAACCCATGTCCCCTGCATCGGCAGGCGGACTCTCAACCACTGCGCCACCAGGGAAGCCCACGTAATCATCTTTTAAGTAAGGTATTACTATTATTCCCATTTTACAGGTAAGAAAAATGAAGACAGAGGGCTATCCAAGGTTGAGGACATTTGAGTCAGGATTCTTTTTTTTTTTTTCTTTTTGCGGTACGCGGCCCTCTCACTGCTGTGGCCTCTCCCATTGCGGAGCACAGGCTCCGGACGCGCAGGCTCAGCGGCCATGGCTCACGGGCCCAGCCGCTCCGCGGCATGTGGGATCCTCCCAGACCCGGGCATGAACCCATGTCCCCTGCATCGGCAGGCGGACTCTCAACCACTGCGCCACCAGGGAAGCCCACGTAATCATCTTTTAAGTAAGGTATTACTATTATTCCCATTTTACAGGTAAGAAAAATGAAGACAGAGGGCTATCCAAGGTTGAGGACATTTGAGTCAGGATTCGTTGGGACACTGCTTTATCAGCTGTAAAGGGATGCTGGTCTTAGAGCTGCCCTTCTTGACCACAACCTGGGCAAAGTCCAGAACTCTGGAGTGTAGAGTCGGTGATGACACATGAAGCAGATGAGTTCTACAGGATGCCAGCTGTTCCCAGGGGCAAATCCCAGGCAGAAAGTAACCGCCCTGACTTGCCTTTTGCTAAAGTGCTGAGGAGACAATTCCCATCCTTCAATTTTATTTAATCAGAGCAAAGAATTCATAAGAATCCGCAAGCGTTCATTCATCAGGCAGATAAATATTTGATAACCCTGCAGTTGAATTTTTTATGGCTCAGTGTGTGCTGAGAAGCATTCCCAGGGAGGCCACCCTTGTCCCTGGGACAAAGCAGCAGCCAGAAACAGACACGGCAGGGCTCTGCTCCATGCTGCTCACCTACCCTGACCACAACAAGATGCTCATTCTGGAACCCTGGGCCAAAGGGCCACAGGTGCTGTTTTCTAAGTTCTTAAGAGAGAATCTAGAAAAGCAAACAGAGGTTGTGGGGAAGGTAGGCTGAGAACCTGACACGATCAGGGAGGAACCCAGGTGACCCAAAACGTCCAGGTCCCAGGAAGGGGAAGCAGCCTCGTCCTTCTGCCTCTTTCCCAGGTCACCTGACCACAAAGGGGAGAAAGCTTCTGAACAAACGTGTGACACGGCAAAAGGGCAAGTCATCCCATCCATCTCCCTGCCGACTGACAGCACCATGCAACCATTCTGGACCTTCCCCTCCCCCTTCCCCTTCCCACAACACTCTTCAGTCACAAAGGGCATCCCTATGCTCATTTCAGCCCTGATGAGGCTTGGGAGTCTACAGAGAAAAAGAGGAATTTGGAGGCATGAGTGCTTCACATCCTGAAAACTCTTTTCTCCAGGGCTAGAGAGGGTCTCCCTCCCAGTCCTTTGATTCTCTTCAAGATGAAATTCCAGCAGATTTTGTCTCCTCTATCCCCAAACGCTCAAACCTCCTTTCAATTTCTGAACTGCCCCCAACTCACCCCCACACCCCGTGTGTGACACACACGCACACACACACACACCCCTCCCTCTCTGCCCACCACAGAAAGAACTGGTATCTAAGCCTTCAGTTGATCCCCCCCCAGTCAACATCCATTCAATTAATTTGTTCAAGAGTTTAGAGGGGCCAGGAGAGGAGATGCCTGCATTCCAGCAGCCGGCAGAGATTTGTTTTAATTTCTTTTTAACTGGCTGCACCACTAACAGCATATCAGAAATTTCTCCGCTCTGACCCTTCTCCCCTCCACTCTTCCAGAGAAAGGACGTCCCGGCATTTTGCTAGGAAAGTAAAGAAATGCCACTGCAGAGCCCAGCTCATTTTTCCTGCTGCCCTTATTCATCAGCTGCCTAATAAGGAGTCATGGTTGTGACATAAGCCCTCACTTCATCAACGTGGGGCTCACTGAGGCAGGCGACCAGGAGGACAGCGGCATGCCTCGCCTCCCAGAGAGAAGAGCTATTATTGCCTCCCCATGGTAAAACCCAGGGTGGAGGGCTCTCTTCCCCAAGCTCTCTGGCCTCCATCTCTGCTCTGCAGACACCCTCTCGGGTCCCTCAGCACTCCCGGGAGAAGACAGGAACCTTCCAGCAGCCTGTGCTGGCTGGCTCCGGGCCTCTCTGGTGATGGATGTGTTGTCGTTGGACACCATCACGGAAAAAAGTGGGAGTGTGTGGGGAAGGGAAAGCTGTTTACCCATTTTCCTCATTTAAGAATCTGGTGAAATTATGAGCAAAGCTTATCTCCGCTCTGGGACAATTCACGTTGCAAAAAACAGCGCTGAGACGCTTAAGGGAAGGAGGCAATTTATTCGATGTCTTGGCAGGGCCCACCCAAGCGATTATCGTAATGACAAAAGGACATGCTGGACAGTCCCCACCACCCTCCCCTCCTCCAGGAAGCCAGGCAGTGCTCATGGCTTGCAGTTGACATTTTAATAGGGGCTCAACATCCGAGCACAAGGGAATGCAAGCTGAAGACAGGATTTGGTGGGTAGGGGTCAGGATGGGAGGGAACAGAAATGGAGAAAAAAAATAAAGTGGTCCTGGGGGCACAAAAAAAAGCCTTCTGTGACCCAGCCTGCAGGTCCTGCATGGTGGGATTTCTGACTTTCTTTTATTATTTGGGGAGAGGGGATATATTTTCCAAGAGGACAAAGAACAAGCCACCCCAGTAAATAACTCTCTAGAAATTTCTCCTATTGGATATTTGACAAATTACAAAGCACTCACGTCATTTGATCCTATTACTGATAGACAAGTGTGGTTAGGCACATTTTATGGAGGAGGAGACCAACTCGCCCAAGGCCACAGAGCTGGCGAGGGAAGCAATTTGGGAACCAGATGTTTCTGGGGTGTTTTGTTTTGTTTTGTTTTGTTTTACAGAAGCTGCTACCACCCCCATCCAATTAGTGGGAAAAACAATAACTGAGGCCGGATACCAAACACTCCTATTCGCCCTGCATGGTGCTCAGCACTTTACACCAATTATCTCCTATTTCCATTCTCATACTAAAGTTAGGAGAGAGGTGTTACAGCCGTCATTAGTCAGATGGGAAAACCAAGTCTCCGAGAAGGCCATCAGTGATTTGCCCAAGGCCACAGAGCCAGAACCAGGACTCAAACCCCATGCTCCTGCCAGGGTATCTCAGCGGTTCTCAATTTTGCCTGTGCATCAGAACCACCTGAAGGGCTGGCTGCAACGAGGCATGCTGGGACCCCACCCCCAGTCTCTGATTCTAGGAGTCTGGGGAGAAGCCTTAGCATTTGCATTGCAAACAACTTCCCAGGTGATTCTCTACGCTGCTCGTCTGGAAACCCCACTTTGAGAACCACTGCTTTATCAACCACTGCCTCCCATCACTCATCAACTAACACGTTCATCCTATTGAGATGTGATGACACAAGGTATAGGAAGCTGACTGCAGGAAGCTACCTCTGTGGTGCACAGAACAGCTCTCTTGAGACCTGTTAACATAAATATGGTACACACCATCCATAGAGGCACTTAAGTACCATCTGCATCAGTTAAACATCAACCGAGGGATGCTCTAAGCCAATTCACACTGATACTCACTCTCTTCATCTGGACCTCCCCCTGCTGAAACAGACTCTAACACCTATCCTCCAGCCAAGAGAGCTCATTATCATTAAAACAGCTCTTCTTTAGAAGTACGGGGAGCATTCATGGAAGAGCAGCCCCCACCAGCATACACACCCATGTGTGCATATGTATGTGCATCACACACCATACTACGTGAACATTACATACACTATAAAGTGTACACAGAACGTCATTAAAAGGATCATAAAAATAGTAATCGATGCTTTAATATCTTCTTCCCATATTCCACAGGACAGTTTTGTACATCCCACTTTGGAGAGCTCTGGCCTAGAATTCAGGGTTTTCCGGGATCTGAGCGTGAGAACCTGTCAATTGCCCCCTGCTCCTCCTGAACAATCACTGTGTCTGTGATTCAAAAAAAAACGAGTTCCATTTCACTAAATATAAGCCCCTAGAGCACACATACTGCCTGCCCCTCAAAGAGTCACCCCAATAAACCCACAGCACATCACAAGCGCTCCACCAGGAGCTTTCGGCCAAAGCTTGATTTGGGGGGTTGTTTTTCCAAAAGAGGATGAGAAGCATCAAAGAATCCAGAGAGAAGACAGCAGCAGCTGCCTATAAAAGCTGTGTCTTAAAAGTGCAGAGCAGGAGACCGAGCCTCACTTCTAGAGGCTGCAGGAGGAGAGACTACTGGATCAGGAATCAGGGAGCAGCCCCTGGAGCCAGCCTCCACCAAGAACCATGGTGAGGCTCGGAGCACGCTTTGCCCCCGCCCCGCCGCCTCAGGCACCAGGGTCCTCATCTGTCAAACGAGGTATAGGGTGACCAACTGTCCTGGTTTGCCCAGGACTGACTCAGGGGTTTCCCATGATGCCAGACTTGCAGTGCTAAGACCACAACAGTACCAAGCAAACCGGATGATTGACCACCCTAGGTGTGGACAAAGTACCGGCTCTGGGTGAGCCAGACTGTTGATCAGCCCCACCTTGACCTCTGCTATAAGGTGTCCTGAGAGCAGGAGGGAGGAGCCTGAGGCCAGTGCTTGTTCTCGAGGGCTTTGCAATCGTACTAAGATAGAGGTATAGTAATAATAGTAATCATCATCATGCAAACCAAATTAAATGTCCATAACCGGTCAAAACAGAGGTTGTAAAGAGGGGCTAATGTGGGCTGCAGCAGCCGGACAGACTCTATGGAGGAAGCCAGGGTCCAGGTGGAGCAGAGCACGCACAAATCGAAGTCTGCTCTCCCCTCATCTCCCCCCTCCCTCTCCCCACCATGGTCTGGAGCAGGACAGCAGAGCAGTTAACCCAGGCTCTGGAGTCTCACGGAATCCACACCTGATGCTGCCCTTTTATTTTTGGAGAGATCCTGGGACAGGTAGTCAAATTGCCACAGCCTCAGTATTCTTTTCTTTAAAATGGGGCCAAGTGCACCCCCACTTCTGAGGGTTGTTTTAAAGACTAAAGGAAGGAACACAGGCAGAGTGTTTCAGAACTGTGTCTGAGGGCGTGTGCTCCATCAACAATGACTGTCCTTCACCTCTCAACCCTTTTCAATCTATTATGAACCTAAGGTGTTTTTAAAGAACAGTGCTCTACACACAGTAAGCGCTATTATGAATACTTTTGTAATGGATGATGGGGAGGACAGGCTTAGTTCTGCTCCTGTCTCCTACTCCTGAAGCCAAAGAGGACACACTGAGGGTGTGTGGAGGAAAAATCCCAGGGAAGGTGGCTCTGGCCCCAGGCAAAGCCCAAGGGTTTCTCCTGGCCCTGTTCAGAACAAGCAGCACACCTTCCAACTGGAGCTCATAGCTCTGAGCAGTCACCACGGAGGGGCTTTCGTCCCTCCTCAGCCCCCAAGGTTGTGAAGAAAGAAAGTTACCTAGGCCTCTTCCCCCTGCTTTGAGAGTGTTTCCCCTCAGGCCAAGTCCCAGTTGAGCATCAGCTCAGGACCACTTAAGGCTCTTGGAAATGAGCTTTCTAAGAACATGGCAAGTTTCAAAAATCCTGCAGCATTCCCCATGAACTCAGGCAGTGAGTTGATGTTGGGGACCAGGGAGGGTGCCCTCCTGCTTAAGCTGGTCTCTATCAGGTCAGCCCTAGAAGTAGGTATATATAATAGAATCCAAATCTGTAGGCCCCCACAAACACTTGAGTCTGAAATTCCACCATTAGGCATTCACTTCTTTGATACTAACATGTCTTCTTTTTTTGGGCAAAGACTTTTTTTTTTTTTTGGGTTGGTTGCCTACCGTGTCCCCAGAACTAGAACACACTTAAAAAAGGAAGATCAAGATTCACCTCAGCCTCTTCCCTTACAGATCTCACAGGTCAACTGGGGAGACAAACCACACAGAAGTGCAATACACAGAGAGAAAGAAACACTACCACACTTGCCTTTGAAGAGGTCCCTCCCAATTGCCCCTTCCCCTGTACTCCTAATTGTACTTCCCACACAATACCCCAGTAAAAGCAATTGGATTAGTTGGCAATTGTTTTTAATGTGCAGTTCCCTTGTTGCACACTGGGTTCCATGAAGCCATTTTTATGTTTTTATCCCCTAAACTTGGTGCATGGGATACAGTAGAACAATGAAGATTTAATTAGTTACTTAATGAATATTTTTTAAAAAGTAGAATTGAAATGCAAGGCATCTGAGAAGGGCAATCATTTTAGCTGGTGATTCTCAAAGTGTGGCCCTAGACCAGCAGTGTCACCTGTTAGAACTTGTTAGAAGTGCAAAGTCTTGGTCCCTACCCCAGGACTATGGAGCCAGGAATCCTGAGAGTTGGGGCTGGTCTGCTTTAACAAGGTCTCCAGGTGACGCTGATGCCCGCTCAAGTTTGAGAACCAGCGGCCTCAACCTTTATCATCAGACACTTTCTACATATGGAGTTACCGTGCTTTTCTCTCTCATGTATTGGTTCACCATGCACTTACTATGCACCTACACAGCAAAGGCCGCTGGTCCTCAGGTGGCCCATGGATGTCCACAAGATGGCAGGCAATATGGTAAATCGGTTACCCCCTGAAGACCCTCAAAGGCTGTTCCCGGCCAACATGAAGAAAGGCCACCGTATCGAGGTTACGGCCAACTGCTCACCCTTCAGGAACGGCTGTGGGGATGAACTCCCCCAGCAGCAAGCTGCTCTGGGGAGAGGGGAGAGACAGCATCCTGACACCCAGGAGCGGCACACCTGGACCTTGGGTGGGGAGCTGGAGGGGATGGGGCAGAGTAGCAGCTGACCTCTAATTGCTCTGGAGCCCAGAGTCTGGGCTAGCGAAGACAAAGATGCAGGACCAATAGAGGGGGCCGGGCAGGGTGAGGCTGAGAGGGCAGAGCAGCCAGGCCAGCATCCCTTTGTCACCTAGCCTGTTAACAGCCTCCCCCCTCTCAGGCCTCTTCTAAACAAAGGGGCTGAGCTTATAGGAGCTGGCAGCAGCTGGGCTCAGCAGCTCAGAGGCAGCTCTGTGGATGTATCCTGCTGCCGTATCCTCCCCTGAGCTGACTGCAGCTGCCCGGCTCCAACCCCAGGGAACAGACCCAGAGCCCAAGGGCCACACAGGGATATCACCTCAGTCCTGGAAGGTGCCATGGCCCAGCTGAGCAGGCAGTGCCCACAGCCCGGGTGCTCCTCAGGCCCAGGTGGCAGTGTTCTCAGGAAGCCAGTGGGATGAAGGGGACCCTGCTCCTAATTCAGGAGTAAAGTTGCCAGGACTTCCCCAGACCTCATGTTCCAGGGACACAGACCACTTGCTGACACTTCAACTATTCTGCAGTTATAAAAAGGGACAACTCGGCCACCCTGTCAGCTTACAGGCCACTTCCCTTTAGCCCAGTGTGGATGGCCAGTCCCGCCCTGACACCTGGGCCAGGAGCTGGGGGTGCCTGATCCATGCTCAGGGCCACCCTCCTCTTTCCACCTTCCCCCTCTAGGCAGAGGGGCCTCTGAGTAACACCAGAAGCCTCAGGCAGGGGCAGAGAGGTCCTACAGCCTGTGTGTGATCTCGGGGCAGTGGGTAGAGACCATAGGGTTTCCAGGTCAAAGTAGGATACCCTCTTATATTTTAACTTCAGATAAACAAGAAATAATTTATTAAACTAGTATGTCCCAAATATTGTAGAGGACATAACTTAAACCAAAAAATTCTCTCTCGCTTACCTGAAATTCAAATGTAACTGGGCATCCTGTTTTTTTTTTTTGTTTTGCGGTACGCGGGCCTCTCACTGTTGTGGCCTCTCCCGTTGCGGAGCACAGGGTGCGGACGCGCAGGCTCAGCGGCCATGGCTCACGGGCCCAGCCGCTCCACGGCAATGTGGGATCTTCCCGTGTCCCCTGCATCGGCAGGCGGACTCTCAACCACTGCGCCACCAGGGAAGCCCCATCCTGTATTTTTATTCGCTAAATCTAGTGACCCTTCTCTATCAGCAGACCCAGAATATGGCAATCTGGCTTTCCCAAAGCAGAACTTAGGAGATCACAAGAGAAAGTGACTTGAAAGTGATAAAGTATAAAATAAGATCTCAGTAGCATGATTAAAGTTGATGATTTGCTTCATATAATGAGATGAAGGCACCAAGGTATAACAGGAAAAGGCCTGGCCTCTGGTCAACCAACTCAGCTCTGGGTCCCAGGTCCACCTCAGACATGACCTTGGCAAGTCACTTTCCCCTGCCAGGAGTCAGTTCCCTCAGCTTAAGCAATCAGCCTAAGGTCAGGGAGTCCACCTGACTCCAGAGCCTGTGCTCCTTCTACTATATAAACATTCCATCACATACAGCTCCTGCGGGGAATGGGAAATTCACTCCTCCCTGGGCCTCCATTCCTGGTAAAACACTCATAAGGCTCTCATCTGCCAGGACCCAAATCTCTAGGGACGATACAAGGCCAGCAGACACAGCGATGCAGCTGTCATTTCTCACCTTGAACCACACAGAACCCCGGGCCCTCTGGAGCTGCCAAACACACACACAGCACACTTGGCTTGTAAACGTTTCCTGACCTGGCTTTTACTTTAAACCACTCTTTGTAACTCCAGTGTCTACTACAGATCCAGGCCCACAACAAGCACTCAAAAGATGCTTGCTAAATGAGTCACTGAAGGTCCCATTTCAAGGATGGGGATACTGAGGCCCACCTCATTCAATGCAGCTATAACCTAAGGGAAAACTGGCTTCTGGCTCTCAAATTCCCTTTGTCCTTCAACCAAATTCCCCCCAAGTGCCTATTCACTTTGTTTTTGTAACTGCTCTAAGGACACCCTTGCTCCCTTTTGTATTATGAGTGAAAGGAGAAGTGATTGGCCTTGCGTGACCCGATCACCTGGTGGCCCCAAAGACTGGGCCTGGAGACCACTAAAGAGCCTCGGCCTGGAAAACTGTGTTTCTGTGCCCTCCGTTACTAGGGCACCTTGAGGGCTGTCTGGCTGTTCTGTGGCCCAGTTTCCCTCCTGAACTGCGCACTGGGCAAGATTCCCCCCACCGCATATGCTATTATTACCTGGCACACCAAGGAACGAGGCCGCTGCCACAATAAGGCCACCCCACCCCACCAAGATTCTTCAAAATTCTGCTCCTCGGAGCAGGACAACCAGGCAATGTAGGGCAGCAGCCGCTCCACTTCGCAAAGGACTGGGGGTGGAAGAGGGCGTGGCAGGAGTGAGCCGGTAAACAGGGCTCTGGGACACCCGGTGACAACAGGAGGAATCACAGAACAAAAGGGCACCAACTGTGGGCCTCACTCAGGGGGAAATGGATTTAAAATTCTCTCTCTCTCTCTCTCTCTCTCTCTCACACACAGACACACACACACACACACACACACACACACACACACACACAC
>NW_006795342.1:69761-86448 GCF_000442215.2 Lipotes vexillifer | reverse complement strand
ACACACACACACACACACACACACACACACACACACACACACACACACACACACTCTCTCTCTCTCTCTCTCTCCAGGGAGTCCAATTTTAGTAGCCATTCGCCCCAGCAAAGCACTTTGCAAGCAGTTATTTTGAGAAATGCTATTAGCCACTGGGATATTTTTAATGCCCCTTGTAGGACAGGCATTTGTGACACAAACAGCAGCTGAGAGGCAGTAAACTCGTAGCCTTGGATGTGTCCAGGATCTGGGGACCAGACCCTTGGGATAGCAGATGGCAGGACTGGGCAAGCATCCCATGTGCCCTGCTGTTCCCTCCCTTTGTGAATACTGCTCTGTTCACCAGAGATGGGCGCACATTTGAATGAATGAGGAGTCCCTCCCAACCATGACAGCCAACTGCTAACAGGCCAGCAGACTCTGAAATGATCTGCCACAAGCATGACACCCTCAGAGTCTCCCCACGGCTCACAGGTCAAAATTCACAGCCAAAGGCCCCAGCCTAACTTCCCAAACCCAGCATTCCCACATAGACTATGCTCCTGGCACCCTGGCCTCCTGGCTCTCTGCTTTCCCACCTCCACTGCCCAAGTTGACCCCCTCACTTGGAACATCCCTGGCCCCCATCTCTCCTAATCCAGCCATGCTGAGTTCCACACTCTAACCACCTGTAATAAAAGATCTCTATCATCCTGTGGGTGTTCTGCACATGACAGCTTGCATTTTTGGTCACCTGTGCACGTGTTTCTTATTGAAAGAACTGCTGCCATTTACTGAGTGCCTAGGACATGCCAGGCATCCTCCTAAACTCTCTACAAAGCTCAAAACTTTCTCCTAAGGGTCCCCAATTGGTACCCACGTCATCCCAATTTTAAAGATGAGGAAACTGCGGTATTGGGATGAGGAAACTGAGGTATCGGGAAGTTGTCCAAGATCCCATAGGTCGGTCTCAGCAAGGCCACGGAGCACAGGGGTTAAAGGTACAGATCAGGGGCCAGACCGCCTGCATCAAACCCTAGCTTTACACCTTGGAACCTCAGACAGTTGCTTCTAACCAGTCTGTGCCTCGGTCTTTCCCTGAGCTCCTGTGTGGATGAAATGAGTTACCACTTACAAAGCCCCTTTAAAGGTGCCTGGCACACAGCAGGCACTGTCTCTGGGTCAGCTCTAATCCCTGCAGTGGAGATGGAGGGGCCAGAGTACCTTAAGCTAATATTTACTGGGTACCTTCAATGTGCCGTGTGCTATGCGACTGCTCACAGAAACCTTGTGAAAGTTTACAATGAACTTAAAAGAAATGAAATCATTCACCTCAGATCAAAGCTAGTAAAGAGGGATTTGAACTGGTACTTGAACACAAGTCTGAGTTTTAACTAGAATCTTCTGCTGGTCTTGTCTCTCTAGAAATAGCGATTGTGTTTTCACATCCCCGCAGTTCCTGGCACTGGGTCGGGTCCTTTGAACGGAAACAATGACAACTGTCGGTTTCTAGCAAGGCTAAGTGGGAGGCCCTGACTGCAGACCAGGAGCCCTGCCCCTTCCCGGGGGGCCCAGCTTCTCATCCCCTTCTCCATCAGCCCCCAGGCAGGCACGGTGCTTCAGAAGCAGAGGAGAGGCTGCAGAACACTGGAGAAGCCCCACTGTGAGCCAGAGCCTGCTGTTCAGATGACATCAAGCTACCCATGGGGACCCAAGGCCCAAAGGTCAGGAATTTGGGAGAATCCGGCCATGCCACCGTATGCTGAGCAAGTCCAGAATTGTAAGGCGTCGAGCGTGAGCTGGAGGCTGGATGGCAGAGAGAATGCAGGGCCGGCTGAGCAAGCACGCAGAGTGAATTATGTGTGTGGTTCAATTTTAGGCAGCGGGTAGATCTATAAAGCTCATCACCCTCCTACCGTTGCCGGCAAAAGGCTGCACATTGACACCATGCCTGTCAGTCAGCACAGGAGGGGAGTGTGTGCCCAAGCAGGGCTGGGAGCCCGGGGGCTACAGCAAAGAGGTTATCCCTGTCCTTGACGGTTCATGGTCTTAGCCAAGGACACGAGCTTGGCACCTATGGAATGCTAAGAGCAGCCTTAAACATGCAACTCTGATATGGTGCCAATCAAGTCATACATTTCCTGTGAACCTACTGTGTGCCAGGGGACCCCTGTGTCTAGCTCTGCTTGTGAAACAGAGAAGAAATCACTCCGGACGTCTGAAAAAAACTTCCCAGCCCCATCCCAGCCCAGGACTTTGTGGCCTCGTGCCTGCATCACTAGACGGTTTCTTCCCCTGCATGATGAGGATGATCCTGATAAAACACCCCACACAGGCCTGCTGAAGGAGGCAAGCCCCAGGCAAATGTTGGCTTCCCCTGTGCACGAGTGAACAAGACAGGGAGAGGTTTTTGCCCTCGGGGACCTTGTAACTAATATAAAGGGGATGGAATCAAACATTGAAAAGTCAATACAGGGCTGGGGGGATAGACACAACTGACCGTGTCACTCAGCAGAATGCGATAACCACGCAGAAGACTTTGAATGCCAGAGAAACTCACCACATAGCACTGGACTTTAAAAGGTGGCCTCTGTTCAGTCTGAGTGTCTCGCTGACCAGACGGTGAACTCCCCAACAAGGCCCTAGCTTTCACCTCCCAGCCCCTCTTGAGCTGAGGGCCAAGGGCAGGCTGGCTATGAACTGGCAGCCTGTGACCGTAGGAGCTACCTGGATTCCCTGTGGCTCAGAGAGTAGTTTCTGCCAACCAGCTGGGAAGGGCTTACCAGGTCAGGAGGTCACACAATGAGCCTTTGACATCAGTGGGAGCAGTTCTCCAGGGCGTGGAAAAATGGGGTCTGGAAAGCTCGGTGTATTCATTTGCCAAGGGCCGCTGTCACAGAATATCATGCACTGAGTGGCTTAAACAACAGAAATTTATTGCCTCACATTCTAGAGGCCAGAAGTCTGAGATCAAGCTGTCAGCGGGGTTGGATCCTCCTGAGGGCTGTGAGGGAGAATCTGTTCCATGCCTCTCCCCTGGCTTTCGGTGGTGTGTTGGCCATCTTTGACATCCCTTGGCGTGTAGGTGCATTACCCTGATCTCTGCTTTCATCCTCATGTGGCGTTCTGCCTGTGTGCCTGTCTGTGTTCAAATTTCCCTTTTCTATAAGGACGCCAGCCATACTGGATTAGGGCCCACTCTAATGACCTCATCTTAACTTGATCATCTGCAAAAACTATTGCCTACAGATGGCCAACAGGCAAATGAAAAGATGCTCAACGTTGCTATTAGAAAAAAGCAAATCAGAACTACGAGGTATCACCTCACACCAGTCAGAATGTCCATCATTTTAAAAGTCTACAAACAACCAATGTTGGAGAGGGTGTGGGGGAAAGGGAACCCTCCTACACTGTTGGTGGGAATGTAAGTTGGTGCAGCCACTATGGAGAACAGTATGGAGGTGCTTCAAAAAACTAAAAATAGAGTTACCATATGATCCAGCAATCCCACTCCTGGGCATATATCCAGACAAAACTCTAACTCAAAAAGATACATGCACCCCTCTGTTCATAGCAGCACTATTCACAATAGCAAAGACATGGAAACAACCTAAATGTCCGTCAACAGATGAATGGATAAAGAAGATGTGGTACATGGGCTTCCCTGGTGGCGCGGTGGTTGAGAATCCACCTGCCGATGCAGGGGATGCAGGTTCGTGCCCCAGTCCGGGAGGATCCCACATACCGTGAAGCGGCTGGGCCTGTGAGCCATGGCCAATGAGCCTGCACGTCCGGAGCCTGCGCTCCGCAGCGGGAGAGGCCACAACAGTGAGAGGCCCGCGTACCGCAAAAAAAAAAAAAAAAAAAAAAAAAAAGAAGAAGATGTGGTACATATAAAAGGGACTATTACTCAGCCATAAAAAAGAATGAAATAATGTCAGTTGCAGCAACATGGATGGACCCAGAGATTATCATACTAGGTGAAGTTAAGTCAGAAAGACAGATACCATATATATCACTTATACGTGGAATCTGAAGTATGACACAACTGAACCTACCTATGCAACAGAAACAGAATCACAGAAATAGCGAACAGACTGGTGGTTGCCAAGGGGGAGGGTTTGGGGGAGGGTTAGAATGGGAGGTTGAGGTTAGCAGATGTAAGCTTTCATATATAGAATGGATAAACAACAAGGTCCTACTGTATAGCACAGAGAACTATATTCAATATGCCATGATAAACCATAATGGAAAAGAATATATAAAAAATGTGTGCATATATATGTATAACTGAATCACTTTGCTGTACAGCAGAAATCAATACAACATTGTAAATCAAATACAATTGAAAAATATTAAAAAAAATTAAAAACAAAGACTATATTTCCAAATAAGGTCACATTTATAGGCACCAGGAGCTAGGACTTCAACATCTTTTGGAGGGGGACATAATTCAACCTACAATACTTGGGTTCGCCAAAGAAAAAACAGTTTTTTAAAAAGCCAAGTTGGAATTCCTAGCATTACTAATATACTGGGGCTGCGACCCGAGAAATAGGCCAGACGTCTGAAAAAACTTCCCAGCTCCATCCCAGCCCAGGACTTTGTGGCCTCGTGCCTGCATCACTAGACGGACTCCTCGCTGGTTGCCCTGACTTTGGTCTGTCTCCCTTCTGTGCCCTCCAGCATCAGGCTGTCCGACCTTGAGTCATACCATCAAGTCCCAGCTTTGTCATACACCACCTGTCCTGCTCTTCAGCCCCCAATGGCTGGCTGCCTACTGCCCAGAGGACAGAACGTGGCCTGCCCTGTTACTCCTGGTGAGTGCTCCAACAAGAACATTAGCCGACAAGGGCCCTTGACTTCTCGCGCCCTGTTTTCTCATTTGTGAAAGGGAGAAAAAGCAAACTCCCTGTAATGTTCCCGAGACACCCACGAGGAAGCCCAAGCCAAGGCTGCTGCCCTAGAGGCTGGTGCAGGTGGACAGAGTAGCTATGCTCTGGCCCCAGCCCAAGGGGCTGAGCAGAGGGTGGGAAGAAACCTCAGGCCAGAGACAGACATCTGGTTTCTCCAAGGAGGAAGCAGAGGGCTGCTGGGCCGTTTCTGCCTTGCTGCCTGTGGTTTCTCCCAGAAGGCTGCCAGTCTCTGGAAGTCTTCCTCCCTGGAAAGCTCGCTGCCACCAAGGCTGGCTGAGACCATCTGCCAGAGATTCTCAGCAAGCATCAGCCTGATCAAGCAGCAGAGCCCTCCTTGGAGGCCTCAGAAGAAGGCTCACTGGGTGTGGACAGTCTTAAATGGCACGTAGTCTCCAGTAAGATTGCTTTGACGACTCTCTCACCCGCCTCCACTTCCCTGGCCCCGGGGTGCCTGAACTGTCCTCGATGCAGCTGTACCCACCTGACCACAAGGCCTGGCCAGCCCTCAGTTCCATCCTGGATTCCAGACCTTTCCCTGCCACCTCAAAAACAAACAACAACAAAATCCCTTCTACCTATTACCCTTCTCATCAAAATCCTCACCGGGGGGACAGGCCTATCCAAAGAGAACTCCTCGTGACTGTTCCAGAGACTATTCCAGAAAAAGCACCCTTCGAGGAAGAGATGTTGAGCACCCTGCCAGACCAGCGGGCACTCAAAGCAACACTACACTTACTGGCTCACTTGATTTCACAACAGCACTGTGAGGGAGCTCTGAACATTCTCACTTTATAGGGAAGGTAACTGACGTTCCAAAATGTGAAGTGGGTTTCCCAGAAGAGGGCTAAAGAGGAGGCTGGTGTCCCCCACTGCACCCCCGTGGACATGTTTTCCCCACTCCTGCTGCCTATTGGCTGTCTGTACCTGGTATCTCGTGGGCACCTCAAACTCAGCCTCTCCAAAGATCCACTCATTGTCTCCCCCTCCTTGAGCTTCCTGTGCCCCTTTCTCACCAGCCCCCCCGCCCACTGACCTTGCTCTCCCCGGATTCTTTCTCCTCACAAGGTCATCACCATCTACTCTGCTGGCAAAGCACACGAAGGAACAAGGGCCCCGGCGCCCCCACTGCTCCACCCAGGTCTTTACATAAAGGCCAATGCATGACAGCAAGCAGCAGCTCAGAGCGCAAACCTCAGACTCGCCTGGGAGCTAACCACTGATCTGACCGTGCCCCCGCTTGGTTTTCTGTCCTAGCTTTCACTGGAAAAATGCCACCATCATGCTTAATGAATTTTCTGAAGGCAGACAGCGCTTTATTATCAACTGTCATTTATGAAGAATCAACATCCAATGGGGAAAGATCATCCTTTCTTGGCCTGGGAGCGAAGGCTGTTTGCATATCACAATTGATCCCTCTGGAGTGTCAGGTACCTTGGTAGAAGTGACTGTCAATCAACTAAACCTCAAGGATGTGAGCGTGCCTAGCACCTGACCCAGATGGATTTGGAAATGGTACACCAAGTCCACACCCTGTGAGAGTGAGTGAGCTCACACACACAGTCTACTCCTGACACTGCTGTTCTTGTCTCCTGACAATGAATCTACGCCACGTGAGGACATCCACCTCTGGGCTCCAGAAACCCCCAGACAGGCTTCTACACCCTGAGTTCCTAGCCTGAGAGCCTGTGATGTGTAAGGAGAGCTGGCAAAGGACCTACTCCTTATTATAAAGTCTCTTGATCTCCTAAAAGAGAGCTTAGTTTTACCTGACTTCGATCACCAGGACCAGTGCTGCCACAGTCATAGCAGCTGAGGCTGCAATGGCTTTATCCAACTCAATGTCAAATCCAGAGGCCTCAGTCATCTTCTCCTGCTAAGACTTAAGATTTAAGGTGGAGAGAAAGGGAGAAAGAGGAAGACTCAAGTAGAAGGTAAGCAGACGAGAAGTCAGACAGAGGCAGTGACCTGCCCCCATCCCCACACTCAGGAGCACAGCCAGTGGAGGGAGAAAAGCCCTTAGCCAGCCTCAGAGGGAACTGTCCACTGACGATTCACCATGGCAACTTGGCACACACTGTGATGCCCTCCTGTCCAGATTCCTGTTGACATAACCAAAGGAGTACAGCAAGCCTGGGGAACTTGCACAGCTCAGGAGACTTGGGATAGGTGCCAGTCCTGTGCCAGAAACCGACAAGAATCTCTGGGGGGAAAAAGGGATGAGGAAAGAGAGAAAGCAGTGGGCCCCTGGGGCAGCTGTGCTGTGTGAGAAGTGGCAGAATGGCTGTGCAACCAGGAGTGGAGGCCATCGAGACCCGCACAGCAGAGCTGCCCAGACTGGAGGACAGAACCGGACGGTGAGCCAGGCACAGGGCAGAGAAGCCACACAGACCAGGTCCCTCTTGTCACAAGGGAGCCTCAGCACAGCGACGTGTGTCAGCACAGCGCTGGGAAGCCCCAGTAATCACATGGCAGATACACCAAGAAGAGAACTGGCTGGGGGCAGGGACTTGTCCCTGACATGGCAGGTGGCAGCTCCAGGAAGGAGCACAAGTCCAAGCACAGTTTGTACCTGGCACAGTGGCCAGGTCAAACAGCGAGCCAGATGTAAACAGTTGGTTCGTGATGCAACGAGCTTACCAAACTCAAGGAAGAAATATCACACGGATTAAGTTTCTCTTCTGGAACGACTCACAGCTCAAGCTCATTCGCTTGGCCTTACAGTCTGCTGGATCTCATAAGACCTCATTTCATCAACCGGTGCTCTGATGGAAAAGCCGAGAAGAGCACTGTATCAGCAGTGAGGTGGACAGTAAAAGCGACCCAGGAGAACTGCCCCTCCCGACTTATGGGCAAACACTGTCCACGTTCATGGATGAAAGATACAAAAACCTTCCACCAGAGCTAGGAAAGCATTCTTCAACACAAAAAGCAGAGAACACAGCACTCAAAATGAAGAAAAAGAGATTTGGAAAAGAATTACTGGCTGGAAAGGCATCCTATCATCGTGGCTGAGAGCACAGCCTCTGCTGTGAAACTGGATGACTCTGAATCCCGGCCCCAGCACTCACTAGCAGGTGAGGCTGAGCAGGGTTCAACCTCTCTGAGCATCTGTTTTCTCCAATCTATACAGTGAGTAAGGACACTCAAAGCACATGCCTCTCAGACTTGTTCTAAGGATTATACGGGGTAAAGCATGCAAATGCTTAGCACAGTACCTAGAACATAGTTCTCAGTACACAAGAACTCCTACAATACCTGGAGCATTGAGAAACCATCTATTCTCTGTCTGCAATAAAAGTTAAGAGAACTTACTTCTAAAACAAGAGGCGCTGTACAGGACAAATGTAAAAAGCACTCCCAAAATGAAAAAGAAGAACAAAGATGTAAGCAAAAGTACTGTAAGATCTAAGACAGCAGGTTATACAAAAAGGTGGCAGATATAGAAGACAGGCAGGCAATTCAGAATGAACTGAATTGAAATGAAAATACAAGAAAACTTTCTAACACTGAAGACAGACCTAGGTCTGAATGTCAAAAGGCCCACTGACAACTATGTATATGTTTGTTTATTTCATGATGGAGACATAAAAGCATCCAAATAGAAGATGGCAGATTAGCTATGAAAGGAAGAAAACCAAGGCTTCTGCAAAACTCAACAACAGGGCCAAGTTGTCATTCATATTGGAAGAAACAAAGTGCAAGGAATCAATAAATTTTTCAGGCAGACTCCATAGGTGTTAAGCTTTTCATATTTATGACCAAGACATTAATCAAAATAAGGAATTCAATAGTAGGGCATGCCCATGGGAATAAAGATCTGACAACGAACACTCAAATCCATTAGGTCTAAATAACTGTTATAACTGATATATCACTAACCAAATGAAAATTAAAATAAAACTCTTTTAAAGAGAAGATAACAAGGTAAAAAATATAGTAATAACACAGTAGAGATTTAAAATACCAGATTACACAGTAAAAGCATGAATGTAATATTACAGGGGTGGGGGATGAAAAGATGGAAAAGCTTATAGTTATTTACCTCACATGGTAGGGAGTCAACAGAGGCTGTTTCATTCTGGACATTAACCATTAGCAAAATATGGTTGCAGAATAATTTTAAGCATCTGAGAAGCAACAAAGGTAGAGCTAACATTCTAATTTACTGAAAAAAGTATAAAACAAAATTTTAAATGGTTCATTTTTGCAAGACAAAGGAATCTACAAAGAAACATTTTAAAAGAACACAACAAAGAAGGCTTCCCTGGTGGCGCAGTGGTTGAGAGCCCGCCTGCCGATGCAGGGGACGCGGGTTCGTGCCCCGGTCCAGGAAGATCCCGCATGCCGCGGAGCGGCTGGGCCCGTGAGCCATGGCCACTGAGCCTGCATGTCCGGAGTCTGTGCTCTGCAGCGGGAGAGGCCACAGCAGTGAGAGGACCGCATACCGCAAAAAAAAAAAAAAAAAAAAAAACCACCACAAAGAAAGCCAAGACAGTCACTTTTAGAATACACACATACACACATATACTATAAAACATATGGTATAATATATGGTGAATAAGTACATAAATTATATATTTTTTATTAAAAATGTACCCTAAACAAAGTGATAAAATGAGGTTAAAATTAAAAGAATGGACCAAAATATGTTAGCAAAAATCAAGTAAAAGTAATGCCGCCATGTTGGAGGCATTGGTATCCAAACACAGAAATTTTAAAGAAAACCAGATATTAGACAATACAAGAGGTTTTATATTAAGAGTATAATCCAAAGTGAACGCCTAGAAGTCAGCGACTTTATGCACTGACTAAGAAAGCCTCAAAACATATAACCGCAAATTGTCAAAAATAAAAGGAGATGTGACAGAAACACAGTAGCAGTAGGCAGGTTTATCAAACTGCTATTGCTCTGTCAAATTAAATTGGCCAAAACTAAACATAATTATGAATGATTAGAGGATGGCATTCACGGTAGGAGACTCCAACCCTCTCGTTTCACAGGCAAGGAGACTGGGATGGGGAAGATGAGTATAGAATAGTGGTTCCCAAAATGTGGTCCCTGGCCCACAGTATCAGCATCACCCGGGAACTTAGTAGAAATGCACATTCTCAGGCTCATCCCAGACTCAATCAGTATCAGAAACTAGAGGGTGGGACCCAGCCCTCCAGGTGGTTCTAATCCAAGTTTAAGACTGATGCAGTGATTAACCCCCCAGGCTCCCAGGGCCAGGAGCATTCAGCCCCATTTAATTATTGCTGGGTGACTTCTGACAAGATGCTTAACCTCTCTGTGCCCCAGATTCATCATCCACAAACTGAGACTAATAATAATGCTTCCCTCTTGGGATGGCTGTGAGGATGCGATAAGATCACTTCTGTACAGCATGCATGGTGCTTGCTGTGTGATCTCACTTTGACGGCCCTCGCTCTGATTCAGGGACACACAGCAGAGCCCCCCTTGAACCCTCCAAGTTCAGTGAATCTTCTGCACCCACTCCTCTGAGCCTGTGCCTGGAAGGATATGCCACCCCCTGACAATGAACCAATGCCATCTCATGGTTGGTCCCTTGCCTGCTGCATGAGGCAATGCCATAACCCACTCCCTGACTCTGCGGGAGCAGACGCTGAGTGACTCACTGAGCCTGTCATTTCAGGGCCTCCTTCCCCAGCCCACAGTGCCCTCCATCTCTGCCTCCCAGACCCTGGTCTCTGCAGAGGAAAGAAAGCCAACACACAGGGGAGCCCTAGGCAAGTCCCAGGACACAGCCTTCAAGTACCAAACAGGCACTGCTACCCAGGGGGGAAGGACCAGCAACAGGCAGAGGCCTCAGACCACAGGGCAAGTTCAGGGTCAGGTATGTCCTAGTTAAATAAAAATGTCCCAGGAGACAATTTTTCCACTCATAAAGATGTAATTCAAATTTCAGATATGGCAGGGATTTCACTATTGCTGCGTGTCATCACGATTAGATCATACACTCAAGCATTTTAGAGCTACAAGTGCCCAAGGAAATAACCAGTGTTAACCCCTCATCTGGAAAGTGAGACCCAAGAAACACAGAGAGGCTCTGGGGCAGCCCCAAAGTCTCACAGCAGAAAAATCTACCAGTGAGGACTAAAACACACATCTGAGGACGCCAGAAACTTCCTTCTGCTATATCAGGTTGCCATGAAACACAACAGCTGTGGTGCCTGGAAAGAGAATAAGTCACAAAGGACACCTGACATTCCTACTGATAATCATGCTCGTGACACTGAAAACGCCTGTTCTTCACAGCACTTTTTCTCACGTGGAGGAAATGCTTCTCTTACTGCTTGATTCCCAGTTAAATGTACCCAGGAAGATGGGAAGACTGAGGCCAGAATGCTTGAGTGAGCGGCCTCTGAACCCTTTCTCGGGTTATTTCCTCGACTCAAAATGCCCGTCCCTCACCCTACCTGCCCAAAAGCTCCCATGTTTTAGGTCCTTAAAGAGCCCTCTCCCTCCAGGAAGCCTTCTTTGAAAACTTCGTCCAACCCTGCGCTTTTCCACCAGGATCTCCCAGAAGAATCAGGGCTCAGACTTAACCGCATACCATCTGGCTCACCCTCAGACTTCCAGCTGTGTCTGATCTGGAAGGAGAGAACATGGCCCCTACAACTCTGGCACCCCCATGGACATCAAGAAAACGACCAGGTCTGTCTGATGGCAAAGCCTAAACTCCCATCTCACCGAGTTCAATTTTCACATTTACCATCAACCTCCCTGGGTAATTGGGCAGGCCACTTAAATTCTCTAGGTCTCATTTTTCCCTCCTGGAAAGTGGCAATTATAATACCTGCCTGCCAAGCTGTTGTAAGGAT
The DNA here is from genome assembly GCF_000442215.2 of Lipotes vexillifer. Classification (NCBI taxonomy): domain Eukaryota; kingdom Metazoa; phylum Chordata; class Mammalia; order Artiodactyla; family Lipotidae; genus Lipotes; species Lipotes vexillifer. The sequence goes on along the minus strand of NW_006795342.1, from coordinate 74,710 downwards.
TAAATGAGATCACGTGGGTAAAGCTCCAAGGACACCCCCCGCCATAGATACTGAATAGAAGACACTATAATAAAAAAAGGCAATGACAATGATGAAGGTAAGCATGAGTGTATACAGACCTTTCCACTTGGTTTGTTTGCTCAAGACCACTTAGCAGCTGTATCAGAGAAGCACAGACAAGTGAAGACTCTTGCTGGCTAAAACGCTGCAGATACATCAACTCCAAACCTTCGAGGTTAAGGAAGGAGATAAGGTAGTAACAGACTTCTTCGTTTCAAAGGTAATAATAAAATCCGTCTTCTGAACGAAAAGTAACCTAGCCACTTCAAGAATCTCAGGGACGTATACAAAGGATAGTTCAAAGGGGAAACTGTCACCTCTTCACCTTAGGAACTGTTAAGTCTTTTTCTTTTTTTTTTTGGGGGGGGGTGATGAATACATAGGGTAAACAAAGGCACAAAAGACTCATCACACCTGGGGCTGATATCATATCTGTCAGAATGGCTATCATCAAAAAGAAATAAACGTTGGTGAGGATGTGGAAAAAAGGACAACCGCAGGCACTACTGGTGGGAATATAAATCAGTGTAGCCACTATGGAAGAGAGTATGGAGGTTCCTCAAAAAATTTAAAATAGAGCTACCGTATAATCTAGCAATTCCATTTCTGCTCACTTACCCAATGAAAACGTTGATTTGAAAAGATACATGCACCCCCACCACGTTCACTACAACATTAATTACAATAGCCAAGATATGGAAGCAACCTAAGTGTCCATCAACAACTGAACGGATAAAGAAGATGTGGCATACACACATACAATGGAATGTTACTTAGCCATGAAAAAGAATGAAATCTTGCTATTTGCAACAACATGGATGGGCCTAGAGTGTATTACACGCAGTGAAATTAGATACAGAAAGACAAATACTATGTTTTCACTGATATGTGGAATCTAAAAAAAAACAATATAACAAAACGGAAACAGACTCACAGAGAACCAACTAGTGATTGCCAAAGGGGAGGGGGTGGAGAGACGGGTGAAATAGGTGAAGGGAATTAAGAGGTACACTACCAGTTACAAAGTAAATAAGTAACAGGGACGTAATACAGCATGAGGAATATAGTCTATAACATTGTAATAACTTTGTATGGTGTGTAATTATAAAACTATTGAATCGTATGTTGTACACCTGAAATCAATATACTACATACTATGGTAAGTCTACTATATTTAAGGAAAAAAGAGTCTGTTGGAGAAGGAGGCCAAACTCATGTGAGGAAAATACATCAAAGGTAATACACAATTGAGAGTGTCTGATTCACTAGTAAATAGCTGATGGCCAATAACTAAAATTACTGGCCCAACAAAAGCAATCTACATGAAGCATGGCAGCCTTCCCAAAGACTGACTTGTTCATCCCCTCAAACACTGGTTTTTTGTTTTTAACTCTGTTCTTTAATTATGAAATTAATTTCTAATATGTCTTCATAGTATTCCAATCTACCTGGGCATTTTAAAATAAGGCATTTTAGTTTGCTCTTATACTTCAAAACTCACGATGAAACAATAATGAAGGATTTCATTATGCCAATGAAATGAACACTGTGGATATAGCCAGACTGATGTTGATTTATAAAGAAAAAAATGAATTGGCCAAATTTTAACATCAAACTCTGCTTTAATACACACCGAAGTTTCTTTCTTTCTTCCAAGGCTCAGAAAGTTAGTTCAACACCTTACAGAGAGATCACACTCATCTCTCCCCCCAGTACCAGTGGCTTGGAGAGAAAGGTCACTTCGCATACACTCTAGACACGGCTAGATGTGGGAACTCCCACCCACCCACCCAGCTGGAGCATTCCACGAAACCCAGTTTAGTTTAGGCTCCTAAAGACGGATCCAGAGAAGCCTGGTAGCTTTATTTCGAATTGAAGAGGTCATTAAGTTCACACCATTTTAGCAAGTAACTTTCTCAGAGGTTCTGAGCACATCCTCCGCGGCCTGGCTGCCCCGCCCCCTTTGTCAATGGACCTACTTCCTGCATCCGGCGGCCATCAGATACCAGCCCAGCACCTACTCTGCATGAGGCACTGCTCCAGCAGTTAAGGCTACAAGGGTGAATCAGGCAAGTCCCTGACTGCATGGAACTGGCATTCTTTAAACAGTTTCTCAGAAAACCCCAGGGAGCAAATGACCGGTCCATCCCCATGTTGGAACTGCTGTCAGTGCTGTGGGATTCTCCAGTGCAGGAAGGGTCAGTTACAAGGCATCAAGCACTGAAAAACTTTGCTACAGCATTTTACAAGTCAGGTACTGAGGGCTAGGGCACGAGACTTGCCCAAGGTCACACGGCCAGGCAACATTCAGCACACCTAAGAGATGGGTGGTGTGCAAGGAGGGGAGGAGGACAGGTTGCTGGGATTTGCCCCTGGAGGGTCTCTCCAGAAGCAGGTACCAATGAGTGGCATCATCATCTGAAGTGCTTCCAACTGTCCCTTTTCTTCTGGTTATGTTCCTGCCTGAAAGTAGTGTTTTTCTCATACTGATCCCCATGGGCATACACCTTACTAGCTATGTCATTTATTCCACATGTATTTTTCACAGTCCTACCAAGTTTCCAGCATTCATGTCTCGCCTCTGGGAAGACGGAGCACCAACGTCCCTTCCCCCCGTCATCCTCTGGATCCAGGGTCTGTACAGCTGGAGGGATTCAAACCCAGCTCTGCACACTCCCCAAGTCTAACTTTTCATCAGTCTACACTCTGCAGAAGATCCGCCATGGGGTGGGGAGGCAGGTGGTGATGGGGAAACTAGCGACCAGGTGCAGGGGTGGCTGAACAAGCCAAATCATTACAGTCTTTTCCATCACAGCCCCTGCAGGTAAGATGAATGAACACCGACCTCCCTACCTCAGATCCCGGGCTGCAGACTGAGGCAAGCCTTCTGCAGGCAGGAAGCTTCTTTCAAGTGTTACGTTTTCTCTTTTAAAATACCTGCATATTTGCATTCCTCCCGGTGATCACTGTGATTGAATATTAGAGAATGTGTGTCCCCAAACCCTCAAGAAGAACTGGTTCTTCAGGAAAATGTGCCACGTTTATACTGAGGCTTCTAGCGCTCCCCATGAGGCCCTGGGCTGCGTATTTCTAAAGCTGGGAAATATGGATCCAGAAGATCTGGGTCCCCTGAGATTCCATGACCAACCGTTCATTCATGCCATCCACTCATTGATTCAGAGCCCGGAGGTGCCCCAGGTTCGCAGCGGGCAGCTGAGTCAGCAGCTCTCAAGGCGATCACCTACCCACGAATCGCTAGCCCGCTTGCCCCTTACTACATGCCCGGAAATACACAAGTGTGCTTGAGTGAAGTGGTACCGGGGCAGCAAGCTGTCACCAGCAGGAACCAGCCCAAGTGAGAGCAGGGTGAAAATAAAGGGTGGTCACCACCAGACACCCTCAGTCATCTGGACCTTTATTCATCAAATACTACGGCATATTTGCCACGCACCAGGCACCCTGCAGCGGTGAATCAGGGCTTTACACAACTCGAGGACGTAACACCAGTATTCAGAAAACTCTAACAGAAGGTCCAAAAATGTTAGTGCTTTAAGAGAGGGAGTGGAGGGGCTTCCCCGGTGGCGCACTGGTTGAGAGTCCGCCTGCCGATGCAGGGGACACAGGTTCGTGCCCCGGTCCGGGACGATCCCACATGCCGCGGAGCGGCTGGGCCCATGAGCCATGGCCGCTGAGCCTGCGCGTCCGGAGCCCGTGCTCCGCAACGGGAGAGGCCACAGCAGTGAGAGCCCCGCGTACCACAAAAAAAAAAAAAGGACTCATGTACCAGAAAGTTCTTTGGAGCTCTATTTACAATAGCCAGGACATGGAAGCAACCTAAGTGTCCATCAACAGATGAATGGATAAAGAAGATGTGGCACATATATACAATGGCGTACCAAAAAAAAAAAAAAAAAAAAGAGAGAGAGAGGGAGTGGAGGAGGAGGGTGGTGGTTAGAGGAGGGCGAGATGACTTTTGGCTTGAGCACCAAAAACAGAAGCATCCTGGAAAAGCTGGCTTTGGCCCCAGGCTATGAAAATCAGTGGGACTTAGGGGTAAACAGACAAGGAAGCAGAAAGGACAGAATATGCTACCACATGAGGCAGGAAACAGAAGTGCATGGACAGGGACATAAAGGGGAAGGGGAGACAGGGAGGAATTACGGAGATCTTTGAACACCAAGAAAAGATGTTTGGGCTTTTTGTTTCCCTTTGGCTAATGAGGAGCCAGGAAAGAGTATTTGATGAGGAAAGTGAAATCATCAGCTAACATTTAGAAAGTTTAATTGGGTAGTCAGATGTCTGACTAATCAGAAATGAGAAAGTTATGAGGCCAGCTGGAAGACTACTGCAATAGTCCAAGCAAGCAGCAATGCAAGCCTCAACTAGGCAATGGAGAGGAGGAATATACACAGGGAACGACTGAGGGAGAATCACTAGGATTTGGCAACAGACTAGAAAAGGCACAGAGAAAGCTGGTCCTGAAAACCATGCTGCCTGGGAGAGACATACTCTTTTTTCTCATTTCCTCTTAGGAAATGGTGGCATGGCTCCCCATCCCTCTTTGGTGAATTCAACCCCGCTGGCTCATGCGGGGTTAGAAAGCTAATTAGACTTTCTTCTGAAGGTTCTGAAACAACCAACAGTGAGCCTCCTTGGACAGACCTGATGGTCAGGCCCATGACTTATCCTGTTTCCTTCCATCGTCTCCACATCCAAAGGGTGCAGCTCAAGGGAGCCCCACTCCTTTCAAGCACAATCCAAAATCAAAAGGATGTTTTAGGGGGCCTTGTTGGGACTTCCTACATACAGAGAGAAACGAAGGACACAGAGTCGACGTTCCCAAGTATCGTGGGGGGGGGGGCGGGGGGGGCTTTGAAATGTGCAGGGAG
>NW_006795342.1:61728-69680 GCF_000442215.2 Lipotes vexillifer | reverse complement strand
GCCCCCCCCCCCCCCCCCATCACAGAGCTTCATTTCAGAGCAACCGGCCATTCATTCCAGACCCATGTTTACCCTGTCAGCTCAGAATAAAGAACAACGCACTGGTTCCCCAATGGGCTGGGGTAAGCAAACGTTTTTTCTACAATCCACAAAAAAACTCCTAAAATTTAACAAACAGAAAATGCTTTGCAGCCTCTCTTTTTCTTTCGTTCAAAAGGTAAACGACTATATGGAACATCACAGGAAGACATATACGCTTGCAACTTAGTTTAGTTCCCTATTAAATAGAAAAATGTCCACGAGAAAGTGGGCACTGTTTTCTCACGCCTTAAAATGGAATACCAGGGTAAAATGGGAGAAAAGCAACATGGAGACGGCTTTCAAATGTTCCCGGCCCCAACCTCGAAATAAGATCAGAGGACCAAATCAAGAGGCTCGGTGAACCCATGTGACTGGCTCAGCAGACTGCCGGCACGACTCCAGCCCAGAACTGGCCTGGCAATCAGCCCTGATAAAAATCTCTAGACTGGAACCACAGCGCCAAAATCAAGGGATTACCCCTGAACCGGCTGTTCTTTCCCACAGGCAGGCTCAGAACCCCTGGCCGTTCACAGCACTAATCAGCCCTGGCCTGGCTCACTAACCAGGTGCCCACTCACTGCCCAAGAGAAAACACACACAGGCCAAGACCCAGCTCCGAGGTCTACAGGGACCAGGCTGTCTCTCCCCTTCCCCCTCCCCCTCTCTCTGCATCCTATAGGCTCCCCTTCCAGGAAGGGGGAAAAAGCTACTGGGAAAAGACTTCCCAGGTGGTGCTTCCCTGGTGGTGCAGTGGTTGAGAATCGGCCTGCTAATGCAGGGGACACGGGTTCGAGCCCTGGTCTGGGAGGATCCACATGCCGCGGAGCAACTGGGCCCGCGAGCCACAACAACTGAGACTGCACACTGTGCTCCGCAACGGGAGAGGCCACAACAGTGAGAGGCCCGAGCACCGCAAAAAAAAAAAAAAAAAAAAAAAAAAAGACACTCCTTCTCACACTTTGCTTGAGACCACATGAAAGCAGCACAACCCTTCTGGAAAGCAACTTGGCAAGGTGCACAGAGCTTCTTAAAAACATGCGCTTCTCCACTTCTAGGAGTCTGTCCTAAGGAAACAATCTGTGATGTGAATAAAAAAGGACATATACAGACCTTAGCTAAAACACAGCCTAAAACAGTGAAAAACCGAAACTAACTTAGAGGACCAACAGTAGGGAGACGGTTACATAGGTTAGCCACCTGTTTAAGTAGACTGCGGTGTCTCTACTTGAAAAACTAATATGCATCACTAAAAAGCATACTTTCAAAGAAGTGTTGATGAAATGGGAAAAGATCTCCATATGCACCTAAATGCACAGAGAAAAGATTGATATGAAACATCAAAATATTAACAGCAATCGTCTCTGGGGTATAGTAGCTCCTTTCATTTTTATACTTTTTAAAAACTTAGTGGTCAAATACACATACCATAAAATTTACCATTTTAAAGATTTTTAAGTGGACAGTCCTGTGGCATTAAGTATATTCACACTGCTGTGCAGACATCACCACTACCCATCTCAAGAACGCATCTTCCCCAACTGACACGCTGTACCCATTAAACAATAACTCTCCCTCCCCACACCTCATCCTCACTCCAGGCAACCACTTTTTTCCTTTCTGTCTCTAGGAATGTGACTACTCTAAGTAGCTCATACAAGTAGAATCAAACAGTATCTGTACTTTTGTAACTGGCTTATTTCGCTTGGCATAGTATCTTCAAGGTTCACCCATGTTGTGGCATGTGTCAAAATCTCCTTCCTTTTTTAAAGCTGTCTAATATCCCAGTGTATATATCACATTTTGCTTATCCATTCTTCTGTCAATAGACACTTGGGTTGCTTCCACCACTTGGCTACGGTGAGGAATGCTCCTATGAACACAGGCATACAAATATCTTTTTGAGTCTTTGTTGGCATTTCTTTGGGGTATATACCTAATAGTGGAATTGTGGGATCGTATGGTAATTCTATGCTTCATTTTCTAAGCAACAGCCCTAGTAGCTGTACCACTTTACACTCCCACCAGCAATGCACAGAGGTTCCAATTTCTCTACATCCTCATTATTTTCCGTTTTGTTTTTTTTTTTAAATGAAAGTCATCTTAATGGGTATGCATTTTTATACTTTTCTGTATTTTCAGAGTTTCCTACCAGGAGAATGTGTTACGTTTAAGTCAGAAAAATAATTACTGTTGTTTTTTGAAACTGTGCTGAAGGTTCATCAAATGCTGCCCACCTCATCTGTTATCAATGCTGCAGGGCTTCAGGCCTCCTCGTGCCTCATCCTGCACAGCACCAACTCCCAGCTGTCACTTGCGGGTTCTGGCTTTCTGCTCCAAGAGTGGCTCCTGCCACCCTCCCCCACCAAGCTTCAGGCGGTGATACAGAAAGAGAAAGGGATGTGATTTGGGGTTCACAAAGTCCCAGCTCCACCACCTACCAAGCTGTAAGACAAGCAATTTCACCAAAAAGGTGATTCAGAAAGTGCCTCATTTTCCTCATCTGGCAACTGAGACCGATGGTATCAACCCCTTAAAGCTGTAGGGCCTTGCACTCTGCCTGCCACAGAGGAGGTGTTTGATAAATAATGATCCCTATTAATTTCTGGAATCATTCGTACCTTCTGCCACAGGAAGGAACATAGCACACCTACGAGTAAATACTGCTTAATTGACTGGTTGAAACTCATCCTCGTGAAGATCCCAATTCACTCACTTGTATCTCCCCCAGAAGCCTCTAAGGAGTGCAACGTTTCACAAACATTAGTCCTGTTATTTGCTCCCACAAAAAACAAAAAAGAAGGATTTCATGGTCAACTAAAATTTGGGAAACACTAACATCAGTAGCTCCAAAAAGAGCAAAAGAGCAATCAACAATTAAAGGTCTGCAATAAAGAAACCCACGGTTCTCAAACACATTGACCACAAACACCTTTCTGGCGTAACACCTACTAACATCGCATAGAACTGACTTTGGGAAAGTCCTCATCCTATCTGAAGGCTTGAAATCTGGCTCCTTGAAGATACGCAGCCTTGGATTTCCAAATGCAAACTCTTGCTAGTATGTTGGGGTTGATGTGGACCAGTGGTCTCAAAATTGAGCAAGCATGAGAATAACCTGGAGAGCTTGTTAAACCACAGAGTGCGGGATAGATTTCAGCCTCAGATTCTGACTTCGTAGACCCAGGGTCGGGCCTGACAATTTGTATTGCTAACACATCCTCAGGTGATGCTGACCTGCTGCTCCATGGACCCCACTTCGAGAAACACTGACTGTAAAAACTCCTCGCATATAAGTTAAACACCGGACATAGATGAAATCTGTCTACTTTCTGCAACACCAAAAAAATCAAGTCTAACTCAAAACTTGAAACATCCATTCTCTTCTGGGACAAGTTCTTACAAGAAGCATTTCACAGGAGTCTGATAAACAGACTCTGGAATCAGAAAAGAGCACATGTGCCGATCCCCACTCCACCACCACCCAGCCAAAGGAGCACAGACAAGTTACTAAAAATTTACCACGGTGCAGTTCCCTCATCTCTAAAATGGGGATGATAATAATGATAACATCTAGCTCAGAGAATTTCTGTGAAGTCAAAATAAGGCATGCAGGATGACTGGGAGAGTGCCTTGCACTTAGTAAGTGCTCAATAAATACTGGATATTCTTTTTGGTAACTTTGCTCTTTAACCACCTGACCTGCCATACAGTTCATCATCTGTGTGCTGTGAGGTGGCTATGAGAGATGCCACAGTTTGTTTTTGCTCCCACTCACCACCTTGCACAAACACAAGGCACTTGCTCTCTCTGGGGACACCATCTGCCTTCCCACGCTTATGGCACTGGGACTGGACTCTTGCACGTGAACACTTGGCAAATATCTTAATGCTGGCCAATCATCATCCTGGAGACAAACCGAGTATGGGTCCTGAGTGTTCCAGAGAGAGCAGCATCTCGTGTAAACAACATGCTGCCTGCCAAGCTGGCTCTATAAGGATAGGGGCTGTTGAGGGCTGAATTGGGTCTGTCCCCCTGAAATCAACATGTTGAAGTCCTAACCCTCAGGACCTCAGAACATGACTATATATGGAAACAGGGTCTTTAAAGAGCTAATTAATTAAAATGAGTTCATTACAGTGAGCCCTAATCCAACATGACTGGTGTCCTCAGGAGAGCAGATGAGGACACAAACAAGCATAGAGGGAAGCCCATGTGAGGACACAGGGAGAAGGCAGCCACCAGCAAGCCAAGGAGAGGGGCCTCAGAAGGAACCCACCCTGCCGACACCTTGATCTCAGACTTCCAGCCTCCAGAATCACGAGAAAATCAACTTCTGTTGTCTAAGCCACTGTTGGAGGAGGTCATGGAGAGGACATGACCGCCGGTTGACCCGTGAGCTGCACCCGGGCAATCAGAGGCTCCTCACTCCTTCCTCTGTCCTTAGAATGTACGTTCTGCCCACTGTTCCCGTAGTGGGAGCTGTTCCAAGGACACAGCCTTGAGAGAGCAAGGTGTTAAGACCATCTGGATGCTGTATGTGACTAAACCCAGTTAAGGCCTCCACAGAAACTTTAAGATTCTGGTGGGTAGATGGGGAGATCTACTCATCCAGAGGCCGCCCAAGGCAAGCCTGGTTTGTAAGTTCCTTTGCTTATGTAACCTGCCACCTACCAATCTGGAGTGCTCTGCCTCTTTCTTCTCTCTCCTTACCCTCCACGTACAGGGGCTGGTTTGCAAACTAACCGCCACCCAGTCAGTGGTATTTGTTATGGCAGCTCTAGCAAACTAATACAGGGGCTACAGGGACCCTCCCCACTCCCGCTCATGACCCAGCATCACATCGTCCAAGAGAGAGGTGGGAGGCCTCCTGAGACACCACAGCTGAGGCGAGGAGAGTGTGGAAGTCCTCATACAGGGGCTCTGGTGGCAATGTTTAGCCCTGCTGATTATTGGCCATGGAACAAGTCATTGATACTCTTTGAACCTCTGTTTTTTCCTTTCTCTCCCTACTGGGGCTGGGGGCTGCTGTAAGGATGGAGATGGATTATCTGAAATGAGCCTTAGAGTCCAATCCACGGTTGCACCATTAGCTCACCAAGGTAAGCGCAGTAGCCTCCTGATACGTCCTTCTGCTCCACTCCCACCCTCACTTCCTGGCCTCACTGCTGCAAGAGCAAGCTTTTAAAAATGTTCATCGGATCACATGCGTGGCTACTTAAACCCTTCCAATAATGCCCCACCACACTGAGCAGGAATTCCAGACTCTGCACCATTGCCTGCAAAGCCGTACGAGAAGCAGCCCCTGCAACCTCCTCCTTCCATAGCCCTTTCCCCTCTCCCATGCTCTAAACTCCATTCAGAGTGGCTTTTTTGTTGTTTCCGAAACAAACCAGCTTATTCCTACCTCAGGGCCTTTGCACTCACTGTTCCCACTGCCTGAAAGGCTTTTCCCTCAAATTTCCACCTGGTTGGCTTCCTCTCTGGTCAAATGTCTCCTCCTCAGAGAGGCCTTTCCCACCCATCCTAAAGAAACACGTGGTATCACTTCACGCTGTTGTCTCCCTAGGTGTTACTAGCAATAGCTTATCCCCACCTCCTGAGAGCAAGCACCGTGTCTGTCTGTTCAGGGCTGCCTCTCCAGCACTTGTCCAGCGCCTAGAAGGAGCTCAGGAAATATGTGCTGCCTGAAAGTGCTTTGCAAACTGTTAAGTGCTGCCTAAATGCGAGTGTCACAAGCACCCGAAAGAGCCAACCAAGTAATTCAAAGAAAAATAGCGTGGAAAAGGAAGGGGAGAATGGATGATTCAGGGTGAACGTGGAGGGACTTCAAACGGTGATTTAAAAAATAAACCAAGCAATCCATTTTCTTAACTGTAAGAGCTTGTGGGCCAGAGAAGCACAAACCACACTGACGATTCATTTAATTCTAGTCGGGCTTTATCTGCTCCACCCAGCCCTAGGACGCACATAAATTACAGGCAGCCGCAGTCCTTCCAGAACCGGGCAGCAGAACCCCTCCTTGGGGTGGCCTGGGAGGGGACCCTGGCCTGGCAAGCAGGGCTGACTCACCCTCAGTGCATTAGCCCTCCCCTCCTGCATCTGGGTCCGTCTCACCGCAGTGCTGCCTGCCCGGAGCCTGCACTCCCACAGCAGGCGGGACTGTGATTCACAGACGGCCCGTCACTCCCGGTGCCAGCAGAGCACCACCCGAGCCTATCTTTAGAAGTTCCGCAGGCTGGAAAAATCAATTTACCCACCTGGCACCCAGGCCCGGAGCCTCCCCACACTAACATCAGCGGCGGGCAGCGTGTGGCTTCTCCTCCCACCACCCACCCTGGCGCATCAGGCCTTGTTCGGAGGGCCTGGCAGTGCCACCTGCTAGACTTCTGTATCCAAAGACACACTGGTCTGCCCTCAGAGTTAGGCCAGGTCTCACCAAAAAACGGCAGGCCAACACCAGACCTTGGAAAGCACTGGCAAGGAGGAAGCAAACTGCTCTGGGTCCTGGCTGCCCAACTGGCACATTCCCCAGGTGGTCATCTGACACCTAATCCACACGTGGTCCCATCAAAGCAGCTTGCCCAGGTGCTGTGACTTCAGTCTCCTTCTCAGAGCATGGACCACAGAACAGAACAAGACTCCCCATGACGGTAAAGACTCAACAGGCAAGTTCCCACTGCAGTGCCTCCTCCCAGCCCACCCCCGGGCTGCCCACTTACTGAAAATGACCATGTGTGAATCCCAGAAGCCAAAGGGAAGCCAGTGCTCGGGGGCGCAGGGGAGGGATGACCACCTGGTTGGACCTGGACCTTTTCAGTCACGTCTTCTTCCTTCCTAGGAAGACTCACTGGGGACCCAGCTTGGGGAATGGACTGGGATGAGAGGGCAGGTGGGGAGTAACAGAGGCCGCCTCCCTGGCATCCCCACCCTCTGTACCCATGAGCTCTCTCGGCTCAGCCTTTGAGAAGGGACCTCTGACCTTCACATCTTGACCCACATCTAGACACCATTTTTACAGATGCCGGGAGATGTGGCCTGGGTCTTTCAACAACGCAGTCTAGAGCCCTGCCCACGCCTACTTCTCCCCCATTATTCCTGAAAATGACATCCAGCTGTCCCACAGCAGGTCAAAACAGAGGAGCTCCCACCCACTGGCTTCCAGTTGAGAAATGAGAATGACCTGCAAGAGTTTGAGGGCTCAATCCCTGAGAACTTGCAGAAGCACAATCCTGGGTTTGTTTCCTTAATGCAAAATATGAGGTGCAAGCCTGCCGATGTGGCCCCCCGGAACCAGGTTGCTATGGCAAGAAAGGGGCTCTACGTGGCACGGGCCGTAGCTGCTCTCCCTCAACAATCCTCACCACGAGAACACAGGCCCCTAAGTGTCCATCTTCCATCTTTTTTCAAAGAAAGGTAGAAAGCCAGTTTTTTTAATCTGAAAAACTGTTTGTTAATATAGGCAATTAATGCCAAAGAAGAAATAACCCGTAAAGCTATGCAGACCACCAGTCTGTCCCCCCTGAAAAAGAGGGCGGGGTGACTGGATTCTGAGAAGCAGATACTGAGGTCTCCATCCTTCTCTGCTTCTCCCCAGAAAGGCCTTCCTGGCCTGCCTCTCAAACAGCAACAGCGGCCAGAAGGTGAGATCCAACCGATGAGACATGAAATTTGGCCCCCACCACTTTGAGGAAGGAACCAGGATGATGACCAGGAGGGTTGGGGAACAGCGTGGGTCAGGCATTCCCAGCCGGGCACTGGAGACGGGGACAGGCAACCTCAGGACTTGCCCCTTAACGGCGTCAGCTCACTTGCCAGGGCAAGTATTTTAGACCTGTCTTGCTCCCTTCTTGGCCCGGCACAAACACGGCAGG
>NW_006795342.1:46659-61575 GCF_000442215.2 Lipotes vexillifer | reverse complement strand
GGAATGCAGGCATAAACAGCACTCCCGCACCATACATCGTGCAGGTGGCATTTCCCAAATCCTTGTGGGTCACCCCTCTGCTGGCAATGTCTTTTCTTTCCTCTCATTCAAGGCTATTTCCTCTCCTTCCTGAAGATTCCGTAAAGTATCAGCTCCTCCAAAGAGCTGCCCCGCTATGCAGTGCCCACCTGCCAGCCCCTGGGTCCACCAGCCCAGGCACATCCCTCTCGGGCAAGCACAACATTCATGCATCCTGCTGGCCACTTTACAGCCAGAAGCTCCTCCAGGGAAGGGCTGGGTCTTTCCATCTGGTCATGCCCGCAGCCAACACGGATAGCTCAGAACACAGAAGCAGCCCCTTACAGAACTGAGGCAGACAAAGCATCAAGGAGCAAAGGTTTTCAGAGCTCCAGCCCTCCCGGGCCCCCTCCACACATCTGTACTTGCTGTTCCTTCTTCCGCAGTATCTATCTGCTGAAAACTCACCTTACCACAGAGCTTTTTCTCACTGCCCTGTGTAAATCAGCACCCTCCGCATCACTATTCTTTCCCTTTCCCACCTTTGTCTGTTTGCACCTATCACCAACTGAGTTATCCTGTTTACTTAAAGATCCCGTTTAAGGACTATCTCCACCGCTGGAACGCAAACCCAGGAGCGCAGGGCCTGCATCTGCTTTGTTCTCTGCAGTGTCCCCAGTGCCTAGGACAGTGCCCGACACACCGTGGGGCACAACAAACATTGGCTAAATGAACCCCCAGATCCTCCCCCAGAAGCACTGCACGAAGCCAAAGCCTCTGAGCCCCTGACACTCCCAAGAAGCAGCCCAGACCCCTGCCTCTTCCTCCCCCTCCTTTGTTATCAGTGAGGACACCTGCAGAACTTTCCATTTCTCATGTCTCATCACATTTCTGTGGCTCAGGTGCCGCAAAGCAGGTCAGGAACCCCTTCTGTGTAAGTGCAAGAGGATATAGGGAGGATGCCCATGTGAAGGGATCAGGTGTGGGGTGAGCATCTGAGTGTGTAGTGGGCCAAGGGGGACAGGGCCCACCACGGAGGCGTAGTTGGGGAGCTGCCGGTGTGTGAGCAAGTGTGCAAGATCGGGGAGTGGAAGTATGTGGGCACAAGTGAGCGGGGCAGGGGGAGGGTGTCTGTGGACATGGGGATGTGGGTAAAAAAAAAAAGGCGAGGGGGAAGAGAGGCAGGCAAGCATGTGTGGGTGTGCACACGAGTGTGAACGGAGGGAAGGTGTGTTGGTGGGTGAAGGTGCTGGTGCTTTCTCCCCCTGCTGCAAACTTCAGCTGGAGGACAAAGATGGGGATGAAAAGGGCTCTGCCCTGGGTCCTCGGCAAGAATTTCTCCCTCCCTTTCCTGCCGCCAGACCTATATCACGCTGTATCGGAAGGAGATAATGTAACCGGAACCCAGCCCTCCTTTATTAAAGGACCAGAAGGCAATTACACAGCTGCAACCGGGCAATCAAATCAGCCCCTGGAAGACACAGGCCAACGCCAAGCATGGGTGTCTTGGGCTCCGTGGGCGTGGGGTCCCTAGCGTCCCTCGGAAGGAGCCCAAGCTCCTAGTGATTTTGCACCAAGGCCAAACACATAGATCTGGATCCCTGGAGATTCCAGAAAGCAACAGAAGCACTACTGCAGGGTATGGGCACCTCATTACTAGCTACACATCTAACAGACATTGCAGCCTCCGGAAACAGCCAGGCTCAGAGGGGCAACAACCTGCTGGTCTTTCTGCTGAGCTGGGACTCACAGGGCCCTCCCAGAAGGCCATGACACAAGACACAAATGCCTAAGAGGTGTTCTCAGCCTCTCCATCACCTGTATGTGGAGGGGACTGCAGACAGGAGAGAAAATGCAAGGGGCTGCTTTCCAGAGCACAGGACCAGAAGGGAGACCCGGGGGCTCTGTGCCTACTTCTGGGTAACCTCACTCAGCATGTTTCTTTCCGCCTTATTGCTGAGAGGGAGCTCTGTGGTCACCTAAGACTTGCGGATTGCAGGGAGAGGGAATAGATCAATTAAGAGAGGAGACAAGTTCAGCTGCCTTGCCCACTTTGCCATCAGGGACAGCAGGTGTGTGGTATGACCTCCCCGATGGCTCACAGTGGGACGGCAGTAGAAGCAAAATGGGGAAAACCCAACCACGGTGGGAAGCCACGTGCGCCTGTATTAATGCACACTCCGGGGAGATCATCTCCCAGTTGCTAAGCACCGGCTGTACACACACAGTTACTATTAGAAAGTTAATCATGGAAAATGCTGAGGTCTCTTTCCCCTGCCTGGCATCTCACGACTCCACGCTACGATCTCATCTTCCATATAATGTTACCAGACGGTGCCATTGGCTCCATCCACTCCCTCGCCCCCGGCCTTTATGACCTTTCCATTCCCTTCAAGCTGCACGCCACGTCAGCCCCGCAAGAGCTCGAAGACACACGGGCGTGGGGCTGGCCTGGACCAGCCCACTGAGATTTTCCATGCAGCCGCACAGCCAGCAAAACACTCAGGGGGGATTAAAACAACTTGCTCCATCACCCAAGATGCTTTAGAAAGGGGAAAAACAGCACTAGCTCCACCTTGGCTGCAGACAAGATCCACACACCATCTGTACTTGAGATGAAAGGTCAGAGCAAAAACTGTTTCTCCAAGCCTGACTAGCAAAGCAGGGATTAACTCCCACCTTGCACTTGCTAAAGATCACCGGGAAGGGAGTCACACTGGAAGGCCGGCCGCATAAAAGGCTTAGTCCCTATTTGTTAGTCAACACCCCAGGGAGCAGATAATCAACTGTTTTTGTTTTATGATTATTTGTGGGCGCCGGTTCTCATTCCCTTAGCCTGGATAATAGAGAGGAGAATGCAAAAGAGTATGAACATCCCAACCAAGGTCACCCAGCTCCTCCTGCTGCCTCTCTAACCCAGAGACTGAGTTATTATAGCTTTTATTAGTAATAGCATGAACAATAAATAACATGAGCACTTACAAAGCCAAGCAATTCTATTGTCTCAACAGGTCAAGGCCTTCCTTGGTGAAACACAGAATGCAAAATTTTTTTCTATGGTTCAAGCTAGAAAGTAAGTGCCTGCTGCTTGGTGACACTAAAAACGAGAAAAGGAACTATGTTTGAGGGGGTGTATAGTGTGAGGTCTGGGCCCGGCAGGGGTGGGGTTCCCAGCTCCACCAGCTGTGTGACCTTGGGCAAGTCCCTTCACCTGGCAGGTTCCCACATCACATGGGTGCCCGCAAGGACTCAGCGAGAGGATGCACCTACAGGGCTTGGCATGGCATCCAGCATGCAGCACCACTCCCTAAACATTAGCTTCTATCATAATAGTTAATATGAGTGTAATACCATCTCAAGCACAATGATGGGAGCTCTTTGGTCCCCACGCCAACCCAGGAATGGAGACGAGGATGGCCTGTCCTCCACTGTCCCTCAGCCTGACCTCAGTGCAGCACTCACCTCAGGGGAAGCCAGTGGGCATCCCACACCATACACTCCTCTGGCTCCCGGGAGCCAGCTCACGCCAAGCCTGCCCCCTTGCCCTCTCTCCTGTCCTTGACCGAGAGGAGCAGGCATCACCATCCCCATTTTAAAGAGGCAGCCTGCGAGGCATCCAAGAGACTCTCTCCAGGACTGCCCTGAGGGAAAGGCAAAAACCAAGGCTCAGATGATGTCCCCGTGCTGGCATGGGTATCAGTTACCCCAACCACCCTGGCCTCTGGAAGACATCAAATCCCCAAAAGGCTCAGCTGTAGAAAGTTCTTCCAAACTTCTCAGTACGGTTATTCCCCCAAAGGTCCAAGAGCTTTATTTCTCATTTGCTTACTCAGCACACACTTACTGAGCATCTTCTATGTGTCAGGCTCTGAGCTGGGCACTTGGGATACAGCGGTGACCAAGGCAACCAAGGTCCCTGTCCTCATGGGACTTACCATGGGAGGTTAGCAGACAAGGACCAAGTAAACAAAGAAAACAGTTACAAATCTTGCTAAGTAAGGGCTTTGAAAGAAGCAAACAGGCTGCTGAAATAGAGAACAAAATCACACACTGCAAAAATTTCTTATAGGATGTGTTTACTATGTATTTTCTGTCTCCCCTCAATACATTACGTTCCTTAAGAGCACTGATCTGTCTTTACTGATTTGTGTCATTACTACATTCCATGTACCCAGAATAATGTGCATGGGCACACAATAAATATTTGTTGAATAAGTATTGCTGGATGGTCAGGAAGGCTTCTCTATCCCCATGGCTTTAAGCCAAGACATGACAATGAGAAGGAGCCAGCATACAACAAGTAGGCAGAACAATCATTCTAGCCACAGAGAACAGCACATGCAAAGGCCCTGAGGTATACAATAGCTTGGAATGTTCAGGGTGAACAGGATTCTAGGGGCAGATAATGTCCAGGACTGACGCCTTTGTGTCACTCTCATCCAAACGCAACCTTTAGGGCTTCCCTGGTGGTGCAGCGGTTGACAGTCCGCCTGCCGATGCAGGGGACATGGGTTCGTGCCCCGGTCCGGGAAGATCCCACATGCCGCGGAGCGGCTGGGCCCATGAGCCATGGCCGCTGAGCCGGCGCGTCCGGAGCCTGTGCTCCACAATGGGAGAGGCCACAGCGGGGAGAGGCCGGCTTAATGCAAAAAAAACAAAACAAAACAAAAAACAAATGCAACCTTTAAATAGCCACAGGACACACCATCCTCAACTCAGCAAATCTCTGAGCCCTATTCTCCTGTCTTCCCCTTCCACGTTCTTACTCTCATCTGGTTTCCTCAGTTTCCACTCTGGTGCCTAGTTCCTGGTGACAGCAAAGTGCAAAGTTAGAGGCATGCACCCTAATGCCGGGAAGCCAAGATTTCAACCCCAGCTCTGCCACTTACTGCTGTGCTGACTTGGGGCAGGTAACTTAACCTCTCTGTGCCTCAGTTCCCTCATCTGTAAACCATGGGTACCAGAGAACCAATTCTGAGAGCTGCTATAAAGATAAGACAACTTAAAAGATATGAAGCTCTTAGCTCAGTTCCTGACACATAGGAGGTACCCAAAAAATGTGAGCACTGTCATTATCTGTTTTAAGCATCATTTTTATTATTAGATTCCCCTTCTTCACCTGGCCCGTTGGGAGTGATGACTGGGTAGATGAATGACACTCACCCACCCCCGTACCACATCCAGATTCCCAAACACCCGACCCCTCTTACCTTGGAGATTGGTTATCCGTCAGATATGCCCATCCCAAATCCTCACTCAATACACTGACTTCTGGGGACCCTAAGGGGACTCAGGGCTTCCTATATGTTGCCGTAAGCCATTTCCAACTGGCTCCTGGGGGCCCTCCTCTAGCGTCTTGGGGCAGAGGAGGGGGGATTCTGTGATCCTACAGAGGGGCTCTACAGCCATACCTGACACTTGCACTTCTCCCAGCTGACATTCTTTCCTTTAACTTTTAAAAACACCACCCCCAAGATGTTTTGCCTTTTCAAATCGTCTCTTCTCCGCCTCAACACTCCACCTGCCCCCAAGTCCCCAGTAGTTTCAAAATCGAGTAGCTGCTGGGAATTGCACTGAAAGATGCTAATTTAAACACACACGTCAGACAAGGCGAGCTGAAACAGCTTTCTTAGCAACAGCCCCTCACCAACACCTCACAGCTGCTGCTGCCCAGGAGGAGGGCTGGAGGAAGCCGGCAGCGGGGCGGGATTTGTAGGGCACAGAGCTTGAGGGGCCTCGCTTAGGTCCTGCTTCAGCCTCTGCCCTCGGAGGGCAATCTCCAAAGGTTCAAAGGCTGCCAAGCTGCCAAATGCACGAGAAATGGGTCTCAGGGCAGCCAACTGTTTAAGTAAACCCGTTGTATCCCATTATTGAACTTACAGAATGGCTAACAGAGGGTTCTAGTTTCCTGTAATAAACCCCCCATCTTCCCTGAGTCAGCTTCATGCATTAAATGGCAGCACCTACCCGCAAAGCACAGTAAGACTCCTTTTTCATTTCACGTCAGAAATGAACGCGCGCGTTCCATCAATGGTCCAAGTGACGTCCTGTAACATGCACCCTCCTTCACCAACTCTCCTGAATCCCCCTCCCCACCTTCAGGTTGGGGTGGTTTTCCCCCCCCCCCCCCCCTCATAACTCTTCAGATATCTCGCTTATGTAGCGAGTTCACAGTCAAGCACATTTTGTCTCCCCCTAGACTGGCACATCCTTGAGAAGAGCTGCCAGGTCTTAACCTTTGATCTTGCCTCCACTGCATTTACATCGCAGATAAACACACAGTATCTGCCAAAATGCCTGGCCCGTAGTAGTTGCTTGATAAATAGTTATGGGTTCCTAAGGTGAATCATTTTATAAATGCTAGAGAGGAGTTCACCCCTTTGAACAGTAAAAAAATAAAAATAAAAAAAAAAAAGGAAAGCAACACTGGTGTTAAATAAGGCTGCCCGCAGTTGATCTCATTGGGAAATGTGGCTTTTCATATGCTGGGTTTGCTTAAAATGAAGGTATATGAATACGCATACAAAAAGACAAAGACAGAAGCTGGGACATAGGAAATGCAAGCCAGGTAACCCCACGAGGGAGAGAAAATTCCCACCGTCTTGTGATGAGCAGGTGTGAGGGTGTCAGAGGAGTGAACACTGGACTGCAGAAATGCTCCAGAGAGTACATAAACAACTAGAGATACAAGGCATACCTATTTCAAGACATTCTGAAGATATTCTGTTTCTTGATTTCACTGTAGGTTACTTGGGTGTGGTCCATTCGCACAGATGCCTGGACTTTATGGTATTTATGGTCACTTTTCAGTATCTTGTTACAGTTCAATTAAAGAGTAAAAAAATGATTAAACCACATTTCCCCCATGGAAATATACCTTCACTGTCCAACTGAAGGTGATGTGAGAACAGGATTTGTTTTATAAAAATTCACTCTTCAGAGAGCTCAGCTGTTACCACCTATAAAGTAAGACGGGTCTCCACCCGCACAAAGGCAAGCGGCAGGACCATGTGAGGCGTCAGAAGAGAACGTGGAATGCATGAGTAATAAAACAGATGCAGAGAACTCTCCATCTGCACGACTAGAGTGGAAGAAGCCTTAATGGTGTTCGCTCTCCGTCCGCAGACTGACCGGACTCAAGGATCCAAATGCTGAGGAAGCCAAGAATGTGCAAACTACACTCTCTCAGAATAAGAAGGCTACTCCTTTCTCCTCTGGGAAACTTCAAATATTTTGGAGCTTCTGATGACACTCTCAAGAGCGCACAGAAACCAGAGCCTGATTTTAGACACCTTGACATGGTGGGTGGGGCGGGGTGGGGGGGAGGTGTGATGTTCTGAGTTCTGAATGATTTATAACCATGGTGCCTCAGTTCTAGAGGAGAAAACGAAAATGCCAGGCACATTAAGGCAGCTGTGGGTTGCTGTTTTGCTTTATTTAGGGTGGAACCCAGGGACCAAGGATCTGGGGTCTAGTCCGCCAGCTTACTCCCCACCTACATTTTCTGCAACCGACAGCAGACCGCAATAGACAACCAGAGCCACCTTGACAATGAGAGAAGCCTCTGAGGAGTGCCCTGAGGATTATGCAGGTGGCAAGAGGAGGATACACTTCCTCTAGACACTGGGGTCAAGGTCAGTCATGGATGACCTGCAGGGATACGAGCTGCAGGCTTTCTCAGCACCA
Organism: Lipotes vexillifer; assembly: GCF_000442215.2. Taxonomy (NCBI): domain Eukaryota; kingdom Metazoa; phylum Chordata; class Mammalia; order Artiodactyla; family Lipotidae; genus Lipotes; species Lipotes vexillifer. The sequence continues at coordinate 53,871 of NW_006795342.1, read as the reverse complement.
GCGGGCTGCACCCACATCACTGCCTGATTCCCTAGCAAGGTCACTACCCAACCATCAAGACCACAGTCCCCAAATGAGACCAAACAGGTTCACTTTCCCAAAGGTGGGTGGTTTAATATTTTTCTTTGGAAAATCTTGTCTAGAGAATTGCTACCACGACTTAATTTTTTAGCCGCCTTGTACAGGTTAAAATAAGACGAAATCAACATTTTCTGGGCCTCACGCAGCTTTAATTGATGCAATTCGACACACACACATTTACGGAGTGCCTGTTGTGTTCCAGAATCTGTTGCAAGTCCTTGGAATCAGGAAGTGAGAATATGAAAAATGAGAACAGAATGAGAACTGTTCCCAGAAGAGAACACATACCAGCTTTGACTATGCCCTCGTGGGTTGGACTTCTCTTGTGGACACCTTGAGGCTTCCTTCTGTACTTTTCCTTGTAGCACCCAGAGAATGCAGGATTAGAGACTCAAGGGTGGCTCGATACATTCACTGAATGAAAATGATGGGCCCTACAAATAGTTTCCAAAAGGCCTGCCAACACTCTCCCACCCTGGGTTCTGGTCCTCTTCCACAAGCTGTGTAACATCAGCCAGGACACCCCTACCGGCCCACCATGCCCACACAGCTGGAGCCTGGTTTCCATGGTGAATTGGGTGACTTTGGGCAAGTTGCCCTGACTCTTGGTGCTCAGTTTCTTTCTCTGCAAAATGAAGAGATTGGGGTAGATTGTCTCTATTTCCCTTCTAAGTTCTAGCATTCCATGATGCCCTCTACATTCAGGTAAATGGGAGCTGCCTTTTGCTACTTACGGATAAAAGAGACAGCTACACATCACCCTCTTCCTCTTTTTTAGCCTGGCCCTTCCTCTTTTGTCAGGTTCCTACCACTTTTCTCCACTGCCCTGGGCCTCAGGCAAGCTGAGCCCACTCCCTCGCCAGCTGCTAGGTCCTGCGTAGTCAGTATCAGTGGGCATTCCCATCCCACTTCCACTGATTAACTTAGGGGTGGACAACTGGCCTAGTTCTGGGTCCGTGAGACAGATGGAGAACTTGCTGGAGGGGCTTTCAGGAAAGGTTTCCTCTCTCTATAAAGCCCTCACCAGAAGGGATGGTCCCCATCCTCCATCTGGACACTGCTATGTCCAGATGTGATACCTGGAACTGCTGCAGCCATTTAGCAGCCATGAGAGGAACCAGATTTAGGATGAAGCTGTCACTAAGGACAGCAGAGCAAAGACACAGAAGGAGCCAGGGCCTCAGACATCACTCAGCCACTGAGCCATCCACACTGGAGAGCCCTCACCCCAACCCCAGCCACCTCCGTTCTACTTATAGGGAGATACACTTCCTTACTGGTTAAGCTGATTTGAGTCAGCGTTTCCCATTACGTGCGGCCAAAAGCATCCCAATGACCATAGTGGACCACCAATTTCAAAAGAAAGGAAGTATTCTGAAACAAACTTAACACTAAAACTATACTATACACAGCAGAATCTTCCTTTACTGTGTAGGAAGATGCTCTGGGACACCATGTGGGTGGAGGCTACACTTTTGAGTGAATCCCTGACATCCCTTCCTTTTCTTCTTCATAAGCCAAGAGCATCCAGACATCTGCACTCTATAGTTGCTTGGTTTCCAGAAAACTGTGAGTGGCCCAAATATTCCAACAAGAAACAGCACTGACTTGCCCCTGTCCATGGAAACAACGAGCACAGCCCTGAACTCAATCACAAGAGACAGAAGAGTCCAAATTGGCACTCTGAACAAAGAATTCTACGTTGTATTAGTGGTTCTGAGCTTTCGAAGTGTTATTCGTTTTGTTTCACCTGTAAACAGAAATCTGGGACCCAACTGCTTACCAGCTGAGACAAATTTCAGCAAAATATCAGGGAGAGGACAGACATAGGGACATAGGTTTCCTCCTCTCCCTCTCTCCCCGCCACCTCCCCTCAACCTCTTACCAAGGTAACAAAAAAACAATTATTGAAGTCAAACAGCATTAAATGTTGTTACTGCTACCATGTGCAGTAAAAAAAAAAAAACCACCTCCCATCTTACACTGCCATTTCCTTTTTAAACCCTTCAGGGGCATTGTGTGCAAATATAGTAAACAGCACTAGAGGGAAATAATGTCACACATTCTTCTGGGAGCATGTCATGTCCCTTTAAGACAAGGCCCCCCCCAAAAAAAAAAAGACAAGGCCCACTGTTCAGTTCCATTCTAGGCCAGAGCTCCGGTTTCAAGCTTGCGGTCCCCTTACCGCCTCATGCCATATTAATATGGCCTTTGGCATGCTCCCATATCTGCATTGTGAACCATAATCTGGGCCAGCTCCCACACGACAAACTGGTTTGGGGCTTCCCCTTATTTCCCAGGAGGGCTCTCCCCCTCTCCCAGGCCAGGCCATCCCTTTCCCGGGGTTCCCCACCTTCAGCCTCAGCCAGGGGAACACGCAAGGGCTCTTCAACAAGCAGTTAAGAGACCCGGCATGGAATAGCCTCTGTAAGTGCTGCTAATACAACAGCAGATGAAGCAGACTGTGCTGTGGACAGTCACGGGGGCTGGGGAGAGCTCAGACACCAGAGCCCAAACCCGACTCAGAGTCACCTCTGCAACAGGCCTGGTGGTCCCCTGGGCTCTCCACAGATCTGCTGGAGGACCACTTTCTCTCTCCCTCCCACCCCTGCCCCCAGCCCTACTGAACTGGAAGGCAGGGGCTTCCTATGGTATTACTTCTAGCAGAGCCCACAGACCATTTTCATTTATTGAAAGGGAGAGCGGTGGTGAGGCTGGCAGCAAGGTGGGGGGTGGAGGCACACGGTAAAAACAAAGACACGAGGGTGAGCGTACAGCTGAATGGACCCCAGGTGGCCCTGAAACCCAGGGGCTCCTGGAAGCTCCACGCTGCACACAGCCTCCCACCGTACAACAGCAACCCCGCTGACACCCCACCTCAGCCTGTGACCTCATCTGTGGACACTGCCATCCTGAGGCATCATGGAGTGTTGTCACGGCAAGACCGGGCTCTGGAGACAGGCTGCCTGGGCTCCAGACCCAGATACACTACTCACCAGCAGCATGACTTTGGGTATGATGCTCACCCACTCTGAGCCTCAGTTTCCTCATTTGAAAACTGGGAACAGGAACAGCACCCACCTCCTGGGGTTACTAGTGAGGATGCAAAACCCTGCCTGGCACACAGTAACTGTTCAGTCCATCTCTCAGAGCTGGTACCTAACAGCACACATGAGCAGGGCATGACCCTGAGCAGAGGGTAGAGCCAAAATGTACCCTCAAGAATCCTGCAATTTCTTCAATATGTTAAACCCAGAATTACCACTGCAACCCAGCAATTCCACTCCTAAGCATATACCCAAAAGCATTGAAAACAGGTGTTAAGGACATCCCTGGTGGCGGAGTGGTTAAGAATCCGCCTGCTAATGCAGGGGACATAGGTTCAAGCCCTTGTCCGGGAAGATCCCACATGCCACGGAGCAACTAAGCCCGTGCACCACAACTACTGAGCCTGCGCTCTAGAACCCGTGAGCTACAACTACTGAGCCCATGCACCACAACTACTGAAGCCCACACTCTGCAAAAAGAGAAGCCACCGCAGTGAGAAGCCCATGCACCGCAACGAAGAGTAGCCCCCGCTCACTGAAACTAGAGAAAGCCCGTGTGCAGCAACAAAGACCCAACGCAGCCAAAAATCAATTAATTAAAAAACAGGTGTTAAAATAAAAATGTGTACACAAACATTTATAGCAGCACTATTCACAGCAGTCAAAGGTGGAAACACCACAAATGTCCATCCAACAGATGATCAGATCAACAAAAATATGATGTATCCACACAATGGAGTGTTATCTAGCCACAGAAAGGAAGGAAATTCTGACACACACTACATGGATGAACCTTGGAAACATTATGCTAAGTGAAAGAAGCCAGATACAAAAGGCCATATATTATATGCTTCCATTTATATGAAATATCCAAAATAAGTCAATTCATAGAAGCAGAAAGTCGATCTGAGGTTCCAGGGGCTAAAGGAAGGAGGAGATGGGTAATGACTGCTCATGGGTATGGGGTTTCCATTTGGGGTGATGAAAAAGTTCTGAAACTAGATGACAGTGATGATTGTACAACATTGTGATCGTGTATTTTTAAATGGCTGAAATGGCAAATGTTATGGTATGTATATTTTGCAACACAAAAAAACAAGAACTCAGAAACGGCACAGCATACAGACCCTTCTTCCCTGAGACCTCCTACCTGATGGGGCCTTAGGAGGACAGGGGGACAGGGCTGGGGGGTGGCGGTCACATGCTGAGTTCCATTCCTGTGCTCCTGCCTGCCCCTCCTCACTCCCTGCACCACGATGCCTGGGTTTCTCACCTATGCCCTGCAGCCTTGTCCCCTCCGGGCCTTTCATGTACTATTCTTGCATGCCCACCACCATCAGGCACGGCATGCAACATCCCTCCCACCCCAGGACCCAGATCATGCCCTGCCTCACTTGTAAGCCTTTCCCTCCTGCCGCCTTCTCCCAGGCTGGGTTAGGTGGCTTCCTCCTCTGGGCCCCCACCTCGGCACCCCACACTTATCCTCATCGAAGCAGGATGTTCTGTGCATTCCCGACAGCACTCCCAACCTGTCAGTTTGTTCCAAGCAAGGGTTATATCTAATTCACCCTTGCATCCCTAGAACCTAGCCCAAAATAATGACACACATGAATGACTGAGTTAAAATTACAGACTTACCTAGAAATCTTGAGAAAGGAAATAAGTAGTGTAAGTAAGGGAGATTCAATTCGTAGACAACCTAACCCACCCCACCCGCCATGCCAGAACCTCCCCAGGCAAAAGGACCACGAGTCCCCAAGCTGACAGGGACCAGGCCAATGCAAGGCACCAGAATGAGCCTCTGTCAGGAAAGTCGTGGGCTGGGGAGCTGGGAGGTTGTGAGCTCAGTCTACAGTTGACAGATCAACCTCAGTCTCGACTACATTGACCGAGGGAGACAGGCACTAGGCTTTCCCACATCTTGTCATTCAAACCTGCAGAGCTCAAACCATCTTCCAGAGGATGAAACTCAGGCTCTGGGAGGTCGGCAGCAGCCCCAGGTCACACAGCTAGTCTGCAACACTGCAGGCACAAAAAGCCTACCCTTATGATTTTAAAATTCATTTCCTCTCCCTCCTTCCCAAGGGGTCTCAACCGTTCGATCTCCAATCCTCTCACCAATGGGAGAAACACAGGCAATGCTGAAGAGTAGGTCCTCATGGTCCTGGACTTACACATGTTGACTGAAAAAATGCACAGCCTAAAAGTTGAGAACTACGTTTTATTGGGCGGACTTTCTGAGGACTCTAGCCCAGGAGGCAGCCTCTCAGATAGCTCTGAGGGACTGCTCCAAAGAGGTAAGGAAGGAGCCGGGACATATGGGGGTTTCTGCAACAAAGACCAGGTAGTTGGAACATCAAAAGGTAACAGTTAAAGAAAACCAGGTATCTCAAGTTAATGAATTTAGCGCTTTTCTATGTATGGGTAGATGCAAGAGTCTGGGCTCACTGAAATTACTCCTCTGGTATGCACCTTAGCTGTCTAGGGCCAGTATCCTGTTCCTTCCCATCCTGAGTCCCCTCAGGTTCGCCATGGGGGGAGGTGGTAGTAGCGGATGGCTTTATCGCCCCAGCATCCTTTGTTTGCTGACATGGCAGGCAACGCTTTTCATCCACACACATCTGAGTCCACGTGGGTCCTCTTCTGAGAGCACACTTCAAACAATGAAGCTATTGCCCATGATGGGAAGCAGCACAGAGGAAAGAAAGATCTTCAGGGGAAAATGCCTAAAGATTTGTCCCAGCCATTCCACTAACTACCTGTGTGTCTTTGAGTAAGTCTATACCTCTCTGAGTCCTTTTTTTGGGTAAAAACTATTTTTTAATCGCCGAACTCTACTCTATAAAATGGAGCAGATTGTCTGAAAGATCTCTTCTAGCTCTAGGGCTCTAATTCTTTAATGACTAACACCTGCCTGGAAGGATCTGGAAAAGTGGCTGTCTTGTCCTTACTCATTTAGCAGGACTCAGAGCTTGGAGCGGATAGCATCCCGTCGGGCTGATGCAACACACAAAGCTGAGCTACTAGGAAAGTTTCTCTCTGAGCTTCTTAGACCAGCGCCCTACACCTTCCCTGAACCAGGAGCAGACAAGAAAGCAAAGACACACCGACTCTGCTCCTACCACGTCTCCTGTATGAGATTTTTAGTACAACAGAGCTCGGTAGTACCCAAAATTCTGTCCTACTCGCCCACCTTCCTGATTCCTGTCTGCCTGCCCTGCACTAAAATTTACTGCCCGTTATTCTTTAAATCAACTTTAAATTGTCTCACTTCTTGTAAAATTAGCATGTCCTAAGCAATATCATCTGTGAAATCACGAGCTCTGATGTGCCGTTTCTATTTTTTTCATGAGCGTATTCAAATACACAACTATAGTAAGAAACTCATCTGGGTCCCACCTAAAAGCATCCCACGGGTGCCGGGATGCTGCAAACCCCAGCATTCGCTCACTCTGTCTTCACCAGCAAACCTCTTAGGTCAATGTTATTTTTTTTTACCATTTACAGAAGGTGAACAGAGGCTCAGGGAGGCTCGTGTTTAAGGTGACATAGCCCAAAGCATCACTGCTGGGCTTCAAACTCGGGTGTGCCTGATTCCAAATGCCAAGTCTTTGCCACTCTTGTAAGCATCCAGCTTGTCTACAGCCTACGGGGGTGAATAAAAAGTCAAGAGATTGTCAATAATGCTGGCAACCTTTATCACCTATTCTACTTAACCCTGTCCTAAGAACTTGACAGTAAGATTTTCCATGATAATCAGAAACAAGAGTAATTCAGCTATGCATAAGCAAAGCTGACAGCCACAGAGCACCGGAATGGGGAGGAGGTGAGTCCAGTACGTGCAGCCCCTCACCCACACGGGCAAGGTCATGGTTTATTCCGCATCTGGACAATACTGGGTTCAGGCTATCCCAGTCCCAAGGCTGCACCACCAGCCCTGCCAGTCCTCCTGAAAACGCACCGCTTAGTCACAAGGGACTCTGGCTGAGCCTATGTGTGACTCAGCACACATCTATCAGGCCTCCTGGGAAAACAATGGCAAGACCACACAGGGCTGGCGGTGTCATCTGTGAATGCAGGAATG
>NW_006795342.1:37293-46572 GCF_000442215.2 Lipotes vexillifer | reverse complement strand
AGGAATGCCCGGGTCTTCGCACACCAACCCACCAAAGAAAAGGGCTTACACCCCAGCCTTGTAAGAACTGGGAGGGACAGCACCCAGTGTCACTTGGTCTGATACCCGCTAGGGCAGCAAGGGAAAAACCAGAGCCCGGCAAGAGGCAGTGAGGGACTTGCCCACAAGCACTCGGCTGTACCAAGCCAGGGCTGGGCAGAAGCGCCCCTGTCTCAGACAAGAATCTTGGTCCTGGAGTGGTACAGCTTCCAGCAGAGTCAGCATCCACAGGTGTAATCCTGCTCTCTGCCACAGTGGGAGGAGGAAATCGTCAATTACAGAGCCATCCCCGAAATTCAGGAATCAATGAAGTGGAGAACCCAGTGACCCGTGTGAATTCAACAATAACAAAGAAAAATGAAGAGAAAAACTACCCAGCTCATTACCCCTCTCAAACATTTTCCAGTAACAAGTCAATATGCATCAGAAATAATCGCCTAAAAAAGCAGCAACTGGGGGGGAAATGTACTGGATTGGTGCTGGGAGACAGAAGAGGCTTGCCATGCATTTCAGCATAATACAAACCCTGCCAGGTGTCATACAATATGTCAACCGCAGAAGGATTCCCCAAGCAGGCACGTGCTAACACATCATTTGTCTCCATCGAGATGCCTTTGAGCCTCCCCGTGATGTGTCAAAAGGGGCATATTGTGCCCTGCAGGGCAGGGGGCTCTCTGGACCATCTGACCAAGAGAGGAGGGCAAGAGGCTGGCAGATGAGGGACTGACCGGCAAATGAAAAAAGAGATGCACCCCATACAAAGCGTGCTCCCACTGGGTGGGAAGGAACTGGGGTCAGTATATTTCTTCCCAGATCTTTTTTTATTCACTGAAACCTGGAAATACCACCCTCTAGATCCCTCTGATGAGCACAAAGTAGGGCTTCCCAAGCCCTGACACAGGAGGGTAGATCATCGCCTGCTTAAGCTTTGGTTGTGGGAGAGAATTGCCAGTTACTTGTTGACAACTCGGGGCAGAAATACCAGAGGGATGAATGTGGGGAGGTCATAAATGTATGGCTGCTCCTTCCCACCCTGTGCCCACCTCTACTGCCTCTATAAAACCAAATCCCCGAGAGGCATTCATTCTCCCTAGCTCTGTGCCTGAAAATCCTATTCCTGCCTAAAGAAGGGAGAACCCTCCCCTCTCTCTCTCCATCTGCCCCAAGGCTGGCCCACTATACTACCGAGTGCTGACCTAGGGGTGGGTAGTCCCTGCCAAGGGCACACTTGCGCCAGGCGGCTGTGAAACCCCAGGCCAGGCTTTCCCCAGCCTCTCCCGGGCGTGACAAACACCCAGCTCCACACCACCCCTGGAAACCTCAAGATACCATCTTCAAGAAAACTCAGCTCTAAGATGACTGTTGTTTCCTTAGTTAGAAAGCCGCTCAGTACAAAGAGCCTAAATACCCAACTCAAGAGAAAAGCTAAGCAATGGTGGGTACAGCCATACTGAATAGCATGCAGTCACAAAAAATGTTACAGACTTATAACAGCACAGAAAATATCTGTTATAATAATGGGAGGGGAGGCAGCATTACAACATCAGATAAACAGTATAGTCATAGCTAAGGAAGTTGAAATAATTTGAAAATCTGTACAAAGTAAAGAGGCTTGAAGGAAATCCATCAAAAGGTAACCAACCAGGGACAAGGTCCCTCCTCTATGTTTATGTGTATTTACAACAGCAAAAAATAAACACTACCTTTGAAACATATCTCATTTCTCAAGGAGAAACATATACCCAGAAAGATCAGGGATCGTGACACCAAAATATTTGGGTTCTAGGTTCAGGTATGTCTGTTTCCAAAGGCATATGACTCTGAGAAGTGAAAAGCGCTTTGTTCTATTTCTCACCTACAACCTATACTTACAGCCTACAACCTACACCTACAATCTATAACATTCACCTACAACTTACACCTATAACTTACAACCTACATCTATAAACAATAACCTATACTTACAACCTGCACCTGTAACAACCTACACCTACAACCACAACCTACAATCTACAGCCTACACCTATAACCTACAACCTATATCTACAACCAATAACATATACCTACAATGCACATGTACAACCTATGCCTACAAGCTATAATCTACAGCCTATATCTAACTACAAACTATGCCCATACCTATAACCTACAACCACAACCTACACCCATACTTACAGCCTAAATCTACAACCTATAACCTACAGGGTTGCTCTTAGGGTTGTGGGACTCTCCCAAGCACCGATCTTTACATGAAGATGTTATATGAAGGTGAGGCATGAAATCATTATAATCACTTGAGATCTACACACACATACACACTCCAGTATCAACAATGTTTTATCAGTGCACTAAGTGAATCTTGATTCCAGAAAGAAGCACTAACATACCAGAAAATTCCTATCAGGGCTCAAGAGTCCAAATGGCCACCATGTACCTGTTCATGTACCCAGCACTTCTCAGGGCCTCCCGGGTTTGGTTCAACAAGTTTATCACCTTCTTTTTGAAAATATAGAGGAAGCCTTACTTCAGCTTTAAAAAGAAAGAGAAAGAAAAGGAAAATGCACCATGCAGGTGCATTGTGTGTCATTAGTCAGTTTGAAAACTACTCTTTGTCTAGGGATAATGGTCTAGAATTTTCCCTCAGGTAAGGGCTGGGAGCTGGCTTCTAGGATCAGAGGGAAGCCAGCACCCTTTCCTGTTAAAATCTGAGAGCGTGGCTTTCACAGAGGGGTTACATCCTGCCGTGGCCTTTCTTCCCAGTGTTCTTCAAAACGCCCTGAAGACGCTGCCACTGAGACTGAGCCCCCTAAGACAAAGCGCCTCTCCGCTCTCTATCAGATGTCACCTCAAAAGATCCTGCCTCTTCTCCCCTATCTGGCTGGTAAGAGCAGCTGAGGCCAAGACTGGGGCATGATCCCTACCCTCTGCCTCCCTGTGAAGCTGGATGTGAATTCCAGCTCCTTTAGGCACAAGTGACCTGCAGGCAAGTTCCTCACCTCACCAAGCTTCCATCTCCTCATTGGTAATAGTAATACCAATATATATATATAGATATTTTTTTCAGCACTTAGAATGTGCTAGATGCTAAAGCTAAGGGCCTTACATCTAAGGACATATCTGTTCTTTGCAACAGCAGTGTTATGAGACTGGCAGTAGGTACCATTACTATCACTCCCATTGTAGAAATGAGAAAGTGGAGGGAGAGAGAGTTAAGTAACTTGCTCAAGGTCCCACAGCTAGTTGGTGGGGGCGGGGGGGGGAGGGTACTGAAACCAGGCAGTCTGTCCCCCATGCTTTTACCATTACACTGTCAACTGGAGGTGGGGAAATGGCCATCTGACAAGGTCATCATCTGGACTTTAAAAACCAACTATCTAGGGCTTCCCTGGTGGCGCAGTGGTTGAGAGTCCGCCTGCCGATGCAGGGAACACGGGTTTGTGCCCCGGTCCGGGAAGATCCCACGTGCCACGGAGCGGCTGGGCCCATGAGCCATGGCCGCTGAGCCTGCGCGTCCGGAGCCTGTGCTCCGCAACTGGAGAGGCCACAACAGTGAGAGGCCCGCGTACCGCCAAAAAAAAAACTATCTAAAACACCACAGTAGTTCCTCAATAAATAGGAGGAAACTGGCACTACTAACTAACAGCCAAACTCTGCACCATTCTCTCCACAGCCATCTTGACGATGCTTCCTGTTGGATACAGGGAGGATGCATAATTCAACGCAGCCAATGACTAAGAAACAGAAAACAAACTCAGTGTTTCCTGTGAGTCCTAGGGGCAAATATTGTGTCTCCTTCATTTCTGAGCAATTTGGACAACCAAGGGTAATGACTAGCACAGAGAAGGAAATGGAAAAAAGCTTACTGACCCTCATCCATTTCCTTCTGAGGTGCTCCTTATTATTATTATATTATTACTATTATTATTATTATTTTGGCCGCACTGCGAGGCACGCGGGATCTTGGTTCCCCGACCAGGGGTTGAACCCGTGCCCCCTGAAGTGGAAGCATGGAGTCTTAACCCCTGGACTGCCAGCGAAGTCCCTGTGCTCCTTATTTCGTGTTCATTTTTATTTCCCAGAGACAGCCCTAAACATTGGGTAGCAACGATTCTAAAATCTACAAGGGAACAGAGAACCCCAGAGCTGGCAGGAGATGTGTCACCTAACTCTGACACTCCCAAGATCTGCAAATTCTCTCCAGAACCAAGCTTCTCTTTTGTATCACCCTCCCTCTTCACTTTTAATTCCAGTGACAAGAAATGCCCTCCTTCTGATCCATCCTCTGTCATGCCTCACCACATGCCAACTCAAGGGATGTGTACTCTTCAGCAGAATCAAGATGAACCTGCAGTGCCCAAGCCACGCCACAGGAGAAAGCCCATCCCCACCAGCTCCCCACTGGCCCACCTTCCCCAAACCATGGATGAAGCCCCACAAGGGCCTGAGAAGGTCTCTTCCACAGTCAGAGGCACGTGAGCCTGTTTAGAAAGTGTCTTCCATATTAGGGTCCTCCCATGACTGCAGAGAAACAAAAATCACTCAGAACCCTCTTTCTTCTGAAAGCTTCAGAATTGATTCTGTGATACCTGAAATCTCACAATCTTATTCCCCATCTCTTCTTCCTTCCATTCTGCTTTAAAAAGAATATACACTTTAAAAAAAAATCTACCTAGCACTGAGAAACTGGAAACAATCTGTTATTCAGAACATAACCACTCCTAAGGAGCCATTAAGAGTTTTGGTAGCAACGCTGGCCCCACTGTCATCCAAGTCATCACAATGGGCCACTAGGACCGTAAAACGCTGCCTGATCCTCTGCGGGTGCGAATGTTCTTTATGGCTCTCCTTCACTCTAATTTTTTGGCGGGGCTCAGAGGGAATGGAATGGGCTTCTGTTATGATGATGGATGAGCAGGCTGCTGGCCGAGCAGGGCCATTGGGAGGCACTCTACACACACACACTCACACACACTTAACTCTAGACCCACTCTACACCCTACACATATACAATCCCCACCCTACACACACACACACACACACTCGACATAAGCTACACTGTACAGCCTACTCACGTACACTTACACACACTCTATACATATGCTATACCCTACACTCTGCACACACATTCACACATACTCAGACTCTCACCCTTGGCCAGCAGCACCCAGGAACTCTCACTGTGGTCTTATGGGCCAGGACTCCCTGCCAAGCTCTTTGGCCACTGAAGCAACCCCATAAGCCCTTCTCTCTGTCCCCTTCCAACCCTAGGGCCTTTGTTGGTATCATTACCCCCGGCTTACTCTTTCGTTAGCTAGACCTGAGCTCATATCCCAGGTTACTAGCTGTGTGGCCTTGGCAAAGTCACTTGACCTCTCTGAACCTCAGTTTCCTCATATGCATCTAGGAGCGTGCCAGTACCAAACTCCATGGCTAATATGAAGCCAGCTCTCAACAGCCCAGCCAGATCATGAGTTCCCAGTCTATGAGCCCCCAAGTGCACCAACCCTGCTCCCTCCTCCATGGACCCCCCCTGGATCTTCCATAGCCTGAAGACTAAAGGGTTAGAGCCTGACCCAACAGGGGGTCTCTAGGATCCTGTTCTAGCTCCACAAGCACCATCTAGTCTGACTGGTCCCTGCCTATGAAGGGCTGGTTGCTAGGATGCTGATTCAGTGGGATACTGGATCCTGCAAGAGAAGGGGTTATCACAGGCCCTGGCACCGAGTCCCTGCTTAGCAGAAGTTACCTCCAAGACTAAGCTGCTCGGCCAGCAGGTCCCTCTTCCTGCAGGGCAGTGATCTGTCTCCCTCATGCCTCCAGTCATGGTCCTGCATCTACTCGCGGGGCTGGACAGATTCAAATACAGGCTGGCTAGTCCAGAAGGACCCCGGGGAAGAGGCTGGGAACTTTGACTTGCACCATCCATAGCTCAGCTCCCCTTACCCTAGGTAAGAAGGAGATGTCCCCAAGAAACCCTCTTCTCTTTAACTCTCTCCCAACTCCAGAGCCTGGAAAGCCACTCTCTCACCTGCCCTTCCCAACTTCCCCAGCCCAGGTAGCTAGGGCAGGTGTTGTTACATTGCACTTTACACATGGTTGAGCACCCATGTCAGATGGCTTATCCAAGATCACGCAGTGATGGAGTTGGAATTAAAACCCAGGTCTCAACTCCTGACCCCTGATCCACTAAAATACCTGTAATTCTACTTTTACAGGTTAGGGAACAGACAGACACCCAGGCACGATAAGTGAGTGGCCTAGGACATCCCAGACAATATACTGTGGACATAAAGCAGAACTGAAGCTTGGGGACCGGAATTCTGTCCTCTAATGGGTCGATCTGGAAGACATCTTCAGGGATGAGACCCGGCTCTGGCAAGGTCTCTCATCCCCAACATTCAGGTTCACCCTACGACAGGCCCTTGCTACTGCCAGGGTCCATCAGAGGCAGGCGACCCAGGCACTGGGGAGCCACGGGCTAGATTCCTAGGCGTGCTTCTCTGTTCTGAGCTCAGCCTGTGGGAACCAGACATGGGCATCGCCCCCCCTCTCAGAGTATCTGCACCACCTACCTCTGGGAACGCTGCGGCCGCTGAGGGAAAACAGTGCAAAGCTCGCTGCCAGCCCAGCCCTGCTTAGTAATCTGCCCTTTGCATTACTGGGGAGCAGTGGGGATACAGCTGTAGTACCTGATGGTACATCTAAAATAAGCCAGCTGAGGGGGCCCACAGACTCCCACCTGTCCTCTCCCACCTGCCACTCCGGATACTGGCGGGGGGCTGCTGTTTCTTTTTTCTCCCACCCCAAGGAGATCAGTATGTTGTGCAGAAACAACTCCATCCAACAAAGCTCTGCTTTACACCTCCCTTCATCTGGACTGTCCCTCACAGCATTCCGCTAATTCACCAATAATTCCTCGCAGAATCATGATTGATTTCCCAGTGCTGAGTTGCCTCCTGCCTGGCTGTGTCCCAACCAGGTGGCGCTGAGCAGTTACCTCAATGCTCAGCCCACAGGAGCTTTTGGTGAGGCAAACAGAGCCAGAGGGACACGCACCCAGAACTGGCTTTCAGGTGAACAAGGTAAGATAATGAGTCAAGGCTAAGATGTTTGAAAAGTGAAGTTCAGCTTGGTATCCATAAAACGGTGACCAATTATTGAACACCTACTCTGTGCTAAGCACTTGAAAAGACTTCTCTCACTGAACACTCAGTGGGACATTTTGTAAATGAGAAGACTCCTGCCAAAAGATGTTGTCATGAGCCCAGACACAAAAGGCACCGAGACACAGTGCTCCTAACAGACCCTCCTTTGGGAAAAACCGTCACTATTCAGACTAGAAATTCTTCTGAATAATTTTCATCATGTTCAGCATCTTGATAATGTACTCATGGATAAAAATGATGCTCAGCAGCTCTTTGGGTAAAATGATGATATTAATGTTAACTGTAGTGCTGGCAGTAGTAAGAGCAAAACTAGTAACTGGAAATTAATATGCATTTTAATGACTGTCAGGCACTGCACATCCTCTATATACAGTATGTTAATAATACTGTATCACTTTCAATGTTCCTAGGAAAATTTCTGGTTAAGTATGTATGCTAAGAATGTAAGAGGAATCACTGAGAATAGAATGTGACCTACAGCTTGTGAACCAGCAAAGGATAAAAGGAATGGATGTGGAACCATCCATCCACGTAAGACAGGAAAGGTAAAAGAAGAGCAAAGAAAAAAATTAGCCCACAGAAACCCACAACAGAAAAAAAGCTCAGAAGTTAATATCAGCAATTACAACAAACATAAACAAATTAAATTTACCTATTAAGAGACAGAAGCTATCAGATTGGATTAAAAGTTGAAAATTCAACTGAGATGATTACAAGAGACAAATCTAAAACAAAACTTTATTAAAAGGCTAAGAATAAAGAGACAGAAAAGAATATACCAGGCAAGCACTAAACAAAAGAAAACTGGTATAACATGTAGTTAATGTCATTCAAAACTAATTTGGCTCCTCAGAACAAGCCTCAAAATGGCACAAGGTAGATCTGAAATCCCTTTTTTGTACAAGGAGACTGAGGAATGGAAAGGTTAGGTTACTTGCCCGAGGTCACTCAGGCAGCAGGGGCACCAAGAGGATCCACACTCAGGTGTCTATTACCCCAAAGCCCATGCTTTCAACCAGAACACTCTACTGTTCTAAGTAACATGTTGGGAAATATTTAGTGGATGGAAAATACATGTTCCATAACCAAGGCTTGGAGGGTAAGTAAAGGAAACGGAGAAAGGGCCATGAGTCACTAAAGAAATAAGAACAATCCATTGCTTCTCAATCCTGGAAGCAGGTTAGTTAGCTAGAACACCTAGGGGAGCTCTAAGAAAAGGCTAGTGATTTGAGCCCCATCCCAGACCAATTAACACAGCCTCTCTGAGGGTGAGACCCAGGCATCAGTATTTTAAAAGCTTCTAAAGTGATCCTAACGCACCGGCAGAGTTGAGAACTATCTGTAACACAAACTCAAGGGCAAGTCTCCTAAAAGACAGAGGGTACTTTTAGGTCACGGCGGAAAGCAGAAATTAGATGACCCACCCACCTCATCCGTCCTACCTACCGTTCAAAAAAGAAATAATTAGAATAAGATATGTGACCCCTTCCTCCATGATGAGGGGAGACCACGACTGAGAATATCTGGGAAAGGAGCTGACAGAATCCCTCTGCTAACTCCCCCTCCCTGTTTCTCAAAGAGAACAGAATGAATCACAGCATCTTAGGGGTGGAAAGACTCTTATAGGAAACTTAAAATGGATCCTACACTTGGCTGACTGTTAAAACTGCCTTGGAAACTTGGTTAAAATATAGATTTCTGTGCTCCAACCCTAGGGGAATCTGAGTCAGTGTATCTGCTTTAGCATGGGAAACAATATTCTTCAAAAGATACTCAGTCTTTTGGAGAAGGAGGGCAGAGCGGAGCCAGATCACAATAATTCCCTGTCCCAACACACAATTACAATTAAGCAAAAGAAAACAAAAAGGAGGGAGGAAAACCAGCAGTGATCAAACAAGGAATGCCACCAACATCTCAAAGGGAAGACCTGGGCGAGGCTGCGGGGAGAGGATTTGGCATGACTTGGAGGTTCCTGTGCCCACCCCACCCCCCAGGAGCATTACTGGTGAGGCCAAAATGAGACTTTTCACTAATTACCACATGTTTGGAAAGAAGCAGGCTACGGTTGCATTGT
>NW_006795342.1:12386-37283 GCF_000442215.2 Lipotes vexillifer | reverse complement strand
GGAAAGAGATGAGGGGAGAAATTGGAAACTGCTAGGAAGAGGACTATAAAACAGGGTGTGAGGAGTCAGGGATCCCTCCTCTATCTCCCTCATAGAAGCACAGACACCAGGGCTCAAAGCTGAACTGACGGGATCATCTAAATGTCAAGGGCACCTCCTCATGGAAGATGGTACATCCCCCATGAGTGGAATGAACCTTGGAATAGGACATTTAACAAAATCTCAGGAGAGCAGAATATAATCCTACCCAAAGGAACACACAGCTCTGAGCCCTGACCCTCCCAGATGCCCATATTCCCCACATCAGATATCAGAAACCATCTCAAACTGCAGCTCAGATACCAAGGCAGGGGTTTTAGATAAGTTCCAAAAGGAGTCATAAAGCATTTGCCCACGGTATCAGAACAATTAGAAGGACCAGACAAAGCTACCCACATTCAGCATAAGCAAATTAAAAAATATCACGGCACTTGTACGTATATACACATACTACAGGGGAAAAAACATGACGTACACAAGATGAAAAACCCTGGCTTGAAAGAATAAAACCAAAGAAACAGGAAATTTCCAAGTAGTGCTTAATGCTATAGAAGAAATTCATCAGAATATATATTCAATAAAACCAGAAACGTTAGATTACAAAGCAGTTAGATCAAAGAACACACACTGGAGACGAAAGTAACACCATTTCAGATTGCTGCATAAATTGGAGACAGAAATAATACAAGTGAAAATTGAATTCCCACATAGGGGAAAGGCTTGAGACTCAACAACTGTGGGACTTATTAAATATTATCAACCTTAACAATGGAAAAACAATACCATTGCTAAAATAAGGCCTGCTAGCCTTATCTGGCAGGAAGTAGGAGCAAGTGTATGAATGCTAATTTCTTCATCGTTTATAGTATGGACTCAAGTCTAAAACTGCAAACAGTTAACAGACAGTGAATCACTCTGCTGTACAGCAGAAATTAACAACACTGTAGATCATCTCTACTTCAATGAAATTTTTTTAAAAAGTAATGACTCCAACCTTTTAATATTTTTCATAATCTTAGTGAGATCTTTTAGAAAATCTGTTTCAATTAAGAAATATTTACCCAGAGCTCAACACTTCCTTCAGATGTGTCCTATTAGAAAATTAAGCCAAAGAAATTAATACTCTTCCTTAAAATTAGGATGTAGAGTGTGATCCTATTACTCCAAAATTATTCCTGCCAATCTATGATCTATGAATCCTTCCAGCTGCGTATATCCATAGAAAGATTTAGTGATTTCTCTCCTATTCTTCAAGATGGTTATTTTGAGATGGTGAGATTATTATTTTTTAAATTCCTCTGTGCATGTTGGTGTTGCTTGAATTATTTGTAGTGCATATTTTCAAAAACAACTGCTTTAGAGGAAAAAAAAAACCTCCCAGGTGGTTGAGATGGTCACAGCCAAGTTTGAGGACCACTGAATCTACTTAGCAGTGACTCCTAAATCTCACCCATGTATCTCCAGGCAGCACTCCTGAGAAGCCAGCCTCCCAGCTGCTGCCAAAATCTCCAGAGATGATTCACTCACTACCCCGCAACTGTCCCATCCCACTGCAGCACCGCAGGGCAACTTTAATTTTATAGTACAGCTAATTTTCTTACTGCCGCTCCCCTTACTATCATATGTTCTAGCAATAATGCCCACTCTTGGGGACTTCTCTGGTGGCACAGTGGTTGGGACACCACACTCCCAATGCAGGGGGCCTGGGTTCAATCCCTGGTCAGGGAACTAGATCCCACATGCATGCTGCAACTGAGAGTTGCATGCCACAACTAAGGAGCTGGCAAGCCGCAACCAAGGAGCTGGTGAGCCCCAACTGAGACCCAGCACAGCCAAATAAATAATGAAATTTTTTAAAAAGATAACAATGGTCAACTAGATTAATAGAAATTCATGGATATGGGGCTTACAATAGATACATTAGCATTAAAAAAGATATGACAAGATTGGAAGAATAGAAAAAAGTAAACTAGGAGAAAAAAAATAATGCCCACTCTTTACTGAGTTGCCCTAACTATGAGCTAATCATATTCTTCTACGTTCTTCTTTCATCTTCAGAGCATGAGGTTACAGTGTTTCATTACAGTTCTCCCCATTTCTCTGTTGAAGAGACTAAGACCCACAGAAGTGAATTTTCCCGAGGGTCCCCAGTTAGTAGGTGCTAGATCTGGCTTTCAAGCCACACTACAGTTGACTCTGAAGTCCAGGTTTTTAATCAAATTGCTTTTGCTAGAAAGTGATGCCTTGTATTCATCCAACATCCACCTTACTCTGCTCTCTGGGGACACACCAAAAAAGTCTAACCCCTTTCCATACAGCACTGCCTTCCAACATAGGAAAACAAAAATCACGGGACCCTCATCTACCCAGCCTTCCTCCCCCAGGCCATCCCACACTAGACACAAAAGATACAGGGAAAAGATGGCATTTTTTCCTGATCCATGATGAACTTGTTGAATGACAAATTTAAACAAAAGCACGAAGTTTCCAAGACGCTTTTATATGCTACCATTTAAGTTCCACTTGCAACAGTCCCTAATAGTTGGGTTCCCTGGGAAGATCTTCCAAGAGAGTTTCATGCCACAGACAAGTCTCCAGGTTAATGGACGGGTGTAGTGATGTGGATAGTGTAATTTATATCTGGCACAGACGTGTATTATACGCATTTTTCAATTTACCTTCCGAATAATTTTCTTTTCACTGACTCATATTTAAATTCTACTCGCCTAACAAGCATTGGCTGGCAGTGAGGGGACGGAAAGTAGGATGAAAATGTTAAGTAGATTTTCCCTACACCATCACCAAGTGCTCTCTGGGCTAGCAGGGGGCTGCGGGGTTTGGCAGGGGGCTCGCTTTGGTCTGTAATCTGAGTCTGATTTTCACATACAGATGCAACAGGCGTCCAGCGGGCAGTGTACACGGCCTGGCATCTCCTGAGCCGCGAGCCACAAGGCAGCTCGGCACAGGGGCGCCCCCCAGGCCTTGCCCAGAACACATTCTCCCAGGACTGTGCACTTCCCAGCAGGGTTCCGTTCCAGGGAAAGATCCCACGGCCTCAGTTTTGCACAGAGGCCGGTAGACCTCCACCAGAGTGCACACCTGTGTTGGCAGCAGGGCCATGAAACAGGGCCTGGCAAACATCACCCCATGCCTCGGTGGAGGAACAGAGACCCAATATAGCTCAGGCCAGACTGAGTTGGGCTGCCGACCCCACTACCCTGTCCCCAAATCCTCTCCCGCAGTGTCCTTGATGTCACCTCCGTGTCCTGAAATCCCAGCCCCCAGGCCCCTCGGGCACACACATATCACTCTCCACTTCCTCCTGGCAGTTTTTCCCCAGGAGACATCTGAACTCACTTATCCCGGGCCCCCCGTCCCTCGCAGGGGAGGGGAGACACTCAATGCCACAACCCAGAAGGAACCGCCGCAAGGAATCAGCCAAAAGCCAGACACTAAAATTACATTTTCTCACTCCTCATTTCCAGGGAAGTCTGTATGAGGCTGTCTGGGATCACACACTCTCCGTGGAAGTGAGAGCTTATCCCGACTGCCGTCTCCTCCCCCACCCCTCCTCCTTGTCCTGTCCCCTCTCCGGGTCTGCAAGGCCTCCCTCCTCCACTGAACTCCCAGCTCACTGCCTTCCATTGGCTCCCCGTGTGCCGGGGGCACCCCGGAAAGCCTGCAGAAAGCCCTGGTCCACCGGCCAGGAAAGGATGAGCGTAGCCCCCGCCCAGCATTCTCAGGACACAGGGAGCAGAAGAAGTAGGCGGTGTTTGGACAGAAGGTACCTCACACAGGAGAAAAATAAGGGAACATTTCAGCCTCCAGGAGTCTATAAAAACACTAGTACAACGAGAGGAGCAAAACTGAAAAATGGTATAGATGAACTTATTTGCAAAGCAGAAATAGAGACAGACATAGAGAACAAACGTATGGATACCAAGGGGGAAGGGAAGGTGGGATAGATTGGGAGATTGGGATTGACATATACACACTACTGTGTATAAAATAGATAAGTAATGAGAAGAGACTGTATAGCACAGGGAACTCTACTCAACGCTCTGTGGTGACCTAAATGGGAAGGAATCCAAGGAAGAGGGGATATACGTATACGTGTGGCTGATTCACTTTGCTGTACAGCAGAAACTAACACAACATCATAAAGCAACTACATTCCAATTTAAAAAAAAAAAAAGAGGTACCAACCATTATGTATAAAAGGAAATACTGTACAACATGGGGAATAGAGCCAGTATTTTGTAATAACTATAAATGGAATATGTTTTAAAATTGTGAATCACTATATTGTACACCTGTAACTTACATAATATTGTATATCAACTATACATCAATAAATAAATATTTTTTAAAAACTAGCTCTGCAAAGCTAGTAGTCCAAAATATCCAGATTCCTAGACCACTCCTGCCCCTTTCTTCTGGAAAAGTTCACACAAGCTTATGTCTCAAGATTCTCAGACATAAAGGAAACCATAATAAACAAGATGAAAAGACAACCCTCAGAATGGGAGAAAATACTTGCAAATGAAGCAACTGACAAAGGATTAATCTCCAAAATATACAAGCAGCTCATACAGCTCAATATAAAAAAAACAACCCAATCCAAAAATGGGCAGAAGACCTAAATAGACATTTCTCCAAAGAAGACATACAGATTGCCAACAAACACATGAAGGATGCTCAACATCACTAATCATTAGAGAAATGCAAATCAAAACTACAATGCGGTATCACCTCACACCGGTCAAAATGGCCATCATCAAAAAATCTAGAAACAATAAATACTGGAGAGGGTGTGGAGAAAAGGGAACCCTCCTGTACTGTTGGTGGGAATGTAAATTGATACAGCCACTATGGAGAACAGTATGGAGGTTCCTTAAGAACCTAAAAATAGAATTACCATATGACCCAGCAATCCCACTACTGGGCATATACCCTGAGAAAACCATAATTCACAAAGAGTCATGTACCAAAATGTTCACTGCAGCACTATTTACAATAGCCCGGAGATGGAAACAACCTAAGTGCCCATCACCGGATGAATGGATAAAGAAGATGTGGCACATATATACAATGGAATGTTACTCAGCCATAAAAAGAAACGAAATTAAGTTATTTGTAGTGAGGTGGATGGACCTAGAGACTGTCATTCAGAGTGAAGTCAGTCAGAAAGAGAAAAACAAATACCGTATGCTAACACATATATATGGAATCTAAAAAAAAAATGGTCATGAAGAACCTTGGGGCAAGACGGTGATAAAGACACAGACCTACTAGAGAATGGACTTAAGGATACGGGGAGGGGGAAGGGTAAGCTGGGATGAAGTGAGAGAGTGACATGGACATATATACACTACCAAATGTAAAATAGATAGCTAGTGGGAAGCAGCCGTATAGCACAGGGAGATCAGCTCGGTGCTTTGTGACCACCTAGAGGAGTGGGATAGGGGAGGGTGGAAGGGAGGGAGACACAAGAGGAAGCAGATACCGGGATATATGTATATGTATAGCTGATTCACTTTGTTATAAAGAAGAAACTAACACCACTAAAGCAATAATACTCCAATAAAGATGTTTAAAAAAAAAAAAAAAGGATTCTCAGACACATGCCCCTTCCCCCTGATGCTGCCTGGCTCCCAAACTGCCTGAATGTTTTCACTGGAAAGAGAAAGGGACAGGCCAACTCTCAAACGGCCGTTCACCATGCAGTAGCCGGCCCTTTTGGGCCTCCTTCACAGTTCAAAATATTACTGGTGGGTGGTTACTTGTCAGGAAAGCACAGACAGCCTCAAAGATGTTGAACCAGACCTGCCTCTCACAACTGAATTTTTGTTCTCTATAGAGCACCTACTGTGTGCACACTCCAACTCCCATTCAGTCCTCCAGCAACGGCGGGGATGGTGACATCACCCTCCTGTGCAGGTGAGGCCTGAAGCTGAGAGAGATTAAGTATCTTGCCTGAGGCCATTACAAGTAACGTTCCACGGCCAAGACATTAATCTAGTCCCAGAAACCATAGTCTTCCTACCACCCCAAACATTTCCCCTTAAGAGTGCCCGTAACTCCACACAGGAACCCAGCCCAGTCTGGATAATCCATCAGAGTAGAGGAAGAAAACTCCTCTCTCAAAATTAAAGAGGCTAACAGCAAGGGTGTTTAGGTGGGAGCATTCAAATTTCCATAAAAAAATCTCCTTGTGCAAAGATGAGCTGAAAAACGTCATGCTGAATCTGCCTCTTAGAAGCCACTACCTCCTGGAGCCTGGATGTCTACCCCAAGTTTACTAAAGAGCCCCCCTGCTTCCCCACCGACCTGCAATCCCCACCATGTTTTATTAAGGAATCATGCAGGCTCGGCTAAGGGAACGGAACTGGTCAATTATATTTCACTTTACCCACTAAACCTTAAATATTATGCCCCAGTTTGGACAGGCCTTGCCTTTTGTTTTCCTTGGCTTTAAGAAGGCAGGGAAGGGCCATGGAGCCAAAAACCCAAGTGTCTGAGCGTTTACAGTAATTCAGCCTCACCCAAGACTGGGCCCCCCACCCAGGCCCACCTCTGCATGGCTTTTCCAGATCAACTGGAATTTGGGGTGACAGCCAGCCCTTCCATACACAGTAAGCTTTCTGCATGGAAGGCACATGTTTCCAGAACCTCCCAGGCCCTCTCCTGAGCAGGTATTCTAGGAGAAGGATTTTGAAGCAGAGGCTAGGATGTCAACATGGAATTGCCTTCCCCTTGGATGATCTGACTCAGGCAGTACCCAGGACCAGCAAGACCAAAGGAAATTGGCTGACCCCAAAGACGATTACTTAGAACAAGGGTTAGCAAACTAACAGTCCATGGGCCAAATATGGCCCAGTGTTTTCGTAAATAAAGTTTTACTGGAACACAGCCATGGTCATCTGTTACGTAGTGTCCACGGTTGATTCCATGCTACAAAGGCACATTTGAGTAGTTGCAACAGCATGGCCCACAAGGCCTAAAATATTTACTATCTGGCCCTTCACAGAAAAAAAAATTGTTTTTTGCAACCCTCAATTTAGAAAAACTTTCAGAAGTGGTTGGGCCTATTTCTTGAGACCATTTAAGAGCAAATAATATCTCTAGAATATAATTGGTACAGTACTGCATAGAGAAGGAGAATGGAAAAAATGTCCCTGGAGGGTCCTTCCAGCCCCATAGGAAGCCAAAGAAGGGACCAGGTGCCTGGTACTCAGTGCCTCAGGTGACAGATGTCCTATTTACAGGACAACAATCTGTGGAGAAAAGGGAACCCTCCTACACTGTTGGTGGGCATGTAAATTGATACAGCCACTACAGAAAACAGTATGGAGGAAGTACCATATGATCCAGCAATCCCACTCCTGGGCATATATCTGGAGAAAACCATAATTTGAAAAGATACATGCACCCCAATGGTCACTGCAGCACTATTTACAATAGCTAAGTAACCTAAATGTCCACTGACAGATGAATGGATAAAGAAGATGTGGTACATATATACAATGGAATATTACTCAGCTATAAAAAAGAATGAAATAATGCCATTTGCAGCAATGTGGATAGACCTAG
Source organism: Lipotes vexillifer (assembly GCF_000442215.2). Taxonomy (NCBI): domain Eukaryota; kingdom Metazoa; phylum Chordata; class Mammalia; order Artiodactyla; family Lipotidae; genus Lipotes; species Lipotes vexillifer. The sequence goes on along the minus strand of NW_006795342.1, from coordinate 29,651 downwards.
AGATTATCATACTCAGTGAAGTCAGAAAGAGAAAGACAAATATCATTTGATATCACCTATATGTGGGATCTTAAATGATTCAAATGTACTTATTTAGAAAACAGAAACAGACTCACAGACTTCAAAAACAAACTTGTATTACCAAAGGGGAAAGGTGGGGGGCATAAATTGGGAGACTGGGATTGACATATACACACTACTACATATAAAACAGACAATCAACAAGGACAGCACAGGGAACTCTACTCAATATTCTATAATAACCTGTATAGGAAAAGAATCTGAAAAAGAACGGATATATGTATATGTATAACTGAATCATTTTGCTAGACACCTGAAACTAACACAACATTGTAAATCACCTATACTCCAATACAAAATAAAAAATTAACACTTTAAAAACAACAACAATCTGTACACCACCTTTGGGAGGCCAAACCAACACACCTGGTGTGACCGTGCATAAGGAATTAGGCAAAGGTGGAAGAACCACAGCCTCAAGCTTGGGTCACCATAGTTAAAGGAAAATGGTGCCCCCTTAAAACTGGTATCTTGGTGGTAGCAGCAAGAGCTGAGAAATTCCCCAGGAAACAGGTAAAACTGGACAGTCATTGACATTCAGCTACCTTTTGCCCACTTGATGTATTTTTCTCCATTGCCAATGCTGGAGGGTGAAAGCGCTCGTTTTTCCAGGGAGATAACAGCTTCTTTCAAAAGAGGATGCTACGAAGGGAGAGAGAATGATGAAGAAAGATGTAAGATTCAGGGGCCGTGCAGGTGCCCTGACCCTAGCCATCCAAGAGACTCTCCCGAGCCGGGCAATGATGCTCGTGGCTGATGTGCTCACCACCAGGGCCAGGGTAGAGCGGAGAAAAGAAGAAGGCAGAGACAGAACTGCCTCTGGGGGAAGTCTGGGTGCATCTGGTGGGGAGGATGGGGGTCGGAAAAGATGGAGGATTGGCCCTGCTCCCAGTCGGTACTGGATGCTCTCTCCCCAGAGGCTCCCATATTGGTTCTGGCTGGAGCTGTCTCTCTCAACACCTTACAGTGTAGACTTGAGCATGTTTGCTCCCCAGGGGTGCCACGGCATCCGGAGCTGTCTTCATTCTGCTGCTGGAAGCACTGGGAAGTCCCTGGGGCCTCGGGCTCCTCTGGGACTTCACACTGTTCTCTCCTGCCTTGCTTTCTCTTGTATCTCTTGGATGAACGTACTGCTGTGCCATCGACACAGTTGTCAGCATGCCTGTCTTGGCAGTGTGTCCTCGTGTAGACCCACAGAACAGAAGAGCTGGAAGAGGCCTTGGAAAACATTCCCAATCCAAGTATCTCAGACTCGGGCATGCCTCTCCCCAGGGACCCAGGCTGTGTCTAGGCAGGAGGCGGCCGGGGAGTGGCAAGGGCTGCGTATGCTCCTTCTGAGTACATTTTCCCAGGTGGGGCATTTTTAAGGTAAGTTGTTGACATAATCGCTAAGTGTGGAAAGGAAAGATGCTAAAGCAGTGTGAGAATAAGACCCTGAGGCAAGCAGGAGGTAGTAGTCCCTGGGGGGGACTATATGCTGCCCCCTCCAATCCAAGCAGGTCCCACGTCCTGCTCCCCAAGCTCTGCCTCCCAGAGGTAAGGCCCCAAGATTTTGATGTCAGGGGTCAACACAGCCATTCAGGGGACAAACCGATCGAGTACAAAACTGATTCAAAGATGGTGGGCAGGAGACCAAGATGGTGTAGAAGGACGTGGAGCTCACATCCCCAAGAACATCAGAAGTACATCTGCATGTGGAACAATTCAGAGTACCTGATGAAAGTTGCCAACAGATCTTATACTAGCAAAGCTGCAAGAAAAATCCCCATGTAACCGGGTAAGACAAAAGGGGAAAAAATAATGTAGGGAGGACACAATTTTTATACTGAATAAAACACACATCATGCAGGGACAGAAAACCCTGCACAAGTTTATTAAGTAAATGTTTTGCACAGTGTGTGTGACTTTGGATTTTGCTGCTATATTTGAGGGAAGAGATGGAGGTGGGGCTGATTTACCTTCATCCTTCTATCCCTTTTAAGGACTTCAGTAGAAAATTCTCAGAAACACCAAATTTTTTTTTTCCAGCTTTCTTGAGATGTAATACTGACCTATAATATTGTGTAATATTAAGTGTCATGTTGTGCACCCAGTTTCTAATGGCCCCATTTTACAGATGAGAAAACTGAGACCCAGAGAAAACAGAGTAGAAGCCGACTGGATCCCAAGCCCCTGAGCCCCATGATCAATGCTCTTTCCAGGAAAGTACCACCATAATTTAGGAGCCCCCACACACAGGGGCCAGGAACGGTCTCCAATTTAACTCATCCTGACCAGTGACTGGAACAGCACGCTACTGAGAGGCAGCCTTAATTAAATGCTTTTGATGAGTACAGTGACGCTCTGGGATTCCAGCCAGGGTTCAGCTGATACTGCGGCCTTGATCCTTCAGGGAAGACCCCTTCCTCCGAGGATGACATGTGTGGAGCACTGAGGGAAGACCAGGACCCTACGGTCCCACCTAGCCAGCTCACCTACTCCAGTCATCACCCAGACAGCAGATGTGTATTCAGAAGTCACCCTCTTCCAGGGATGGCTCTGGTGATCGCCACAAAGAGGACACTATGGTTTTCAGCTTACAGATGGCTGCACAGTCCAGCCCCACTAAAAAGCCTGAAGTGGCAAGGAGGAGGTCAAATGCCAGCAACAGAGGCCTCCCTGAGGCCTCACACAGGTGTACACCACAGAAACAGGCATTGATCAGGCATTCCCCTGACGGGAAGGGGAGGGCACTCATTCCAGGGAAGTGAGCTGAGTGTCTGGGTCGTAACTGGGAGTTGGTGAGATGTGGCTGATGTCCTTCAGGGGGAGGATGAGCAGGAAGCTTCCTCACAGGCCAGGCGACTGTATGGCAGAGTCACAACGCCTTCAGTGCTTCTCGGGCCTCGATCTGAACCCAAGTAAAACTATGTATCAAAGGTCATTTCTGACTCTCGTAAGAAGTGAGTATCCAGAAATGAAGACACCACAAGTCAGGAGAAAAAAAACCAGAAATGTAGACCTCGGAGAACCTGAAAATCAGAATCAAGGAAGGGTCAACCTCTCTTTTAACCGAAAAAAAAAAATCATTTACTAAAGCGACACTTCAGTGTCACGTGCTTTTCAAAGCTTATCTTTCTGAACTGAACGTAAAAAAAGCAATCGTAAAACCGTAAGTTCTGCTGGTTCAGCCAACTTAATGACAAAAAAAAGTCCAAGAGCTTCTCGTAGCTGTAAGCAGAGCCCAGTACCGAGCATCTTGAATTGTTCCAAGATCCCAACCCCCAGGCTGGAGTTAAGAATGATGTACGGGGCTTCCCTGGTGGCGCAGTGCTTGAGGGTCCGCCTGCCGATGCGGGAGACGCGGGTTCGTGCCCCGTTTCGGGAGGATCCCGCATGCCGCGGAGCGGCTGGGCCCGTGAGCCGTGGCCGCTGAGCCTGGCGCGTCCGGAGCCTGTGCTCCGCAAATGGGAGAGGCCACAACAGTGAGAGGCCCGCATAACGCAAGAAAAAAAAAAAAAAAAAAAAAAGAATGATGTACGAAGCAATATAAAAACATCATTTTCCATTTGGCACCGAGAAGGTGGCATAACGCTTTGGAGGTTAAACTAAACAGATGAAAAGGGAACAGTACAGAGATCCAAACTTTGCTCCCCTGTGCCCCTTGGACACATATACACCCCACGAGGGGGGCACCCAGAGATGCAGGTGGTACCAGAGAAGCCAGAAATCTGGGCTATGTTTTGGGCCTCCGGTTCTCTGCTGGAATCAGCCAGGTCAATCCCAATGAACTATTACAGTCTTGATTATCCCTATCCAAGAATTAACTTAGGCAAACACTGATATTCCATAAAGTATCAATAGCAAAGCGCAAGTTTTCTAAAGCATTTTGAGCTCCTCTCAAAGAGGCCTGGATGAGAATCCAGAGCGAATACGTGGTGTGGCCAGGGCAAGAGCCTGGGTTTCAGGTCAGGGTTCCAAGCCACTTTCTACAACCTACCATCTGGGGAACTTTAGGCCCATCACCCAACCTCACTGAGCCCGTTTCTTCCTCTTTAAAAGTGGCATGAGAGCCTTCAAAGTGATTAGGAAAAATTTAAAACTCATAACTCAGCTAGTAGAGTTGTCACCTCTAAGGTGCTCCTGCTGTGGATAAGATGCTGATACAATGAGGCAGGGCCTCCACTCCTCACTCGTCTCAAGGCCATGATCATGCTACATCAAGTGGAACCCAGGACACTGGAAATATGGACCAGATCCATCCAAAACTGAGGATTAAGATAAGCATGGACACACCCAGCCAAGTGCCCCATGCCCAACACCAGGGAACCATCTTCCATCAACACCCAATGGTCACGCTGCTTGGATGCACATCTGTGAGCCAAAAACATCCTAAGAAAACACAAATGCTGGAGCACTGCCCCACCTCCAGCCTCCAGCCCACTGACCACAGGCACAACCATACCCCAATGCCTCCACCCCATCTCCTATGGGCCCTGCAAGGACGGAGACCGAAAGTCACGGAGGCCATCAAGCATATGATCACTTTGATAGTCCTCTAGCAGCAATAGTTGGTTGGCTGGAGACTAAAATAATTGCCAGAATTTTCTGAGTAAGTCTGGCAAGAGAGCCAGAGATGGTTGTGACATATACTAAGCAAAGAGCAGCACAAGAGGCAGGTTTGGGGGGGGGAAAGAGAGCTATCCAAGGAAATTAACTCCAGAGCAGTTTGCAGGGAATCAGGGGCTCCGGGCTCATTATTTCAATCTTGGCAGCTGTCACTCACTGCCAAAAGCAGTTTACTCCTGCCCCAAAGCTTTCAGAAGCACTATAAATCAAGGCCCACAATTGGCCCTTCAATGTTGAATTCATGAGTTATGGGCATCCACCAGCTGGGAGGGCACAAGCTTCTCCTATACGGCGTGTGCCCTGGGCAGGAAGAATGTGTAGATAAATACAAATACCCAGACAGCCAGAGGGGACAGAAACAGGTCTATAGCATTAGCCCAACTGGGTTTATAGGAAACAAGTGTGCAGTTCAACACTGTTTATGTGGTTCATGGGAGACTCTTGGGCAGTGATGGATAATGGAATTCTCATCCTTCTTAGGGTTTCCAGAGATGAACAGAAAATGTAGGAAAAAAACAGTAATAATGTACTACCAGAAGAAGGGCTGGGAGATTCGAGATCCCCCTCCTCCATGTTCTCAAAAGAAAAGTCAGCATCTGGCCAGGTTAAGAAATTCAGCCTGCCCAGGAAGTGATTTTTTTCTCTTTACATCATTCTCTAAACAAGCAAGCTAACATCCCAGACTGGAATTATAGAAACGCTGCACCAGTCAAATGAGACATCTGGGTGTTCAGATGATAAGAAATGCTAAACAGTCACAACAGTAATTAATAATAAATTCTTTTCTTTCCCCTTGAGCTGAATAATCTGCAAGGCTTTTTTTTTTTTTTTTTTTTGCGGTACAGTACGCGGGCCTCTCACTGTTGTGGCCTCTCCCGTTGTGGAGCACAGGCTCCGGACGCGCAGGCTCAGCAGCCATGGCTCACGGGCCCAGCCGCTCCGAGGCATGTGGGATCTTCCCGGATCGGGGCACGAACCCGTGTCCCCCGCATCGGCAGGCGGACTCTCAACCACTGCTCCACCAGGGAAGGCCCTGCAAAGCTTTCTTAAGTTCTCTATGTCACTGGATCTTCACAACAAAGCTCTGAAGCGGGTATTCTTAGCCCCCTGGTCAGGATAAGGAAAAGGCTCAGAAAGGGTTCTCACGTCTCCAGGCAGGTAACCGGCAGGTAACTCCTGGAATGTTTGTAATTCTGATCTTACAAAAACAAGAACACAAATGGAAGGACAGGTGCCAGGAGTCAGGTGATGCCCGGGCAGCACCTCCCTCAGCATATAGACTCCTAGAGGCAGGGGTGTGCTGAGGACCACTCCCCTCCCAGCCATGAGTAGACAGCTATTTCATCAGATCCATTTGATCATAATGATGCTGGGGGAGGGGACACATCACAGCCCTGGAAGAGAGCAACTGAGACCTCCAACTCGTGGCTCACCAGCTTCAGTGCAGTACTGGAAAGTGCCTTAGGTGACAGGTGTCCCAAGGAAGAGAAGCCAGGCTTCTGGCCAGTTCCAAGAAGATAGGTTCCTACAGTACAGCTAGTATTAACTGTATACCTTTTTGTCCTTAGGCCTGTCCCTACCAATTGAGAACACTGCCACATCTCAACAGCAGTCTTGGAACTCCAAATAAGATCTCTGCCCATCCAGGTGGAAGAGAGCAGAGACACAAAATAAACCCAAGAGGCAGAGGCCTGGACGTAAGGGTCAAGCCAGGCGTCTTGACAGAACTCCTGGCAGTCCCCATTTGCTGGGCCTCAGGGCCTCCCCAAGCAATACACTTTCTAAAGAGTCTTTCTTCCTTTAGAGTAGCTGTGACCTAAAAGCCTTAGATGGAGAGCCGCTGATACAGCTTCATCATAACACAGCACCGTATATTAAGGCTCCAATGCTACACCGGGAAACGTGGTGATTGACATCTGGCCACATGCTTGAGAAGGCCTGATGGGTTATTTTTGCCTGGGGGTTTCAGCCACAGAAGACCACTCTCCATGCCCTTGGTCAGCTCATGCCCTGTCAACACTCAGTAGGCATTCAGACCACCCTCAGCTGGTTCACAATGGTGGTCTCTTCAAGACAACCTAAGGCAACAGGGCATATGCCAGGGCTGAAATTCAGATGTCTGCCCTGGCACAGCACTACCAGTGTTAGAATACTGAAATACTTTTTACATGTAAGTAGCTTCTGCTCCACTCTTGCATGCCCACCACCATGACCCTGACCCCTCCCCTGTGACCCCAGACCTTCCCAGCAACTCAAGAGTCACCACCTGGTGAGGTAGGTGGATGCCTCTCCAGGACCGAATTGGTGCCCAGGCTGTGCAGCTGAGAAAGGACATGAATCCCCTCCCTGCATGTGCCCCGTCCATGATGCTACAGCTGGGCTCATCCCCACCGCGGTGGAAAGGACCGGAGGCTCCAGCTTTGCTGATAAGTATCTGGGACCACACTATCTATTGTCCTCCACGGGGTGAGAAGGGGTCACCCCCCGCTCTCCTCTTCAGCCAGGGATCCTCCCTTCATCCCCACTGGGATTGGGAATACCGCAGGAGGAACGATAACCCTCCATGTATTGTAACGTTGGCCTCTACGTACATACCCACTTGTTTTTGAGGAAAAGACCAAAACAGAAGCAGCAGCTCCTGGCTCCACCTCTGGAATTAAAAATCTGGTTGGTATCATCCACTAAGACATTTCACACAATCTCTGGCCCAACAGCCAGAAGCCACTGCTCCCCCAGTGCTGTCCCAACAGAACACAGACAGCACACAGCACTCAAGGGCCCTCAACTCTCAATTAGCCTGATGTCTTCCAACTGCGGGTTATGACCCATGAGCAGGTCACAGAGTCAGTTTAATAGTTCACAATTGGCATTTTTCAGCTGAAATAGACAACAACCTAGCAGCATAGAAAATAGAAAGCACCGCATATAGGAAGTGCTGCTACATGAAACCTTTCACTACATACATGGATGGGCGTGCTGGGTTGAAGAAGAAAATGGATCTCTCGCTGTGGGTCCCAAGGAAAAAAGTATGGAAGCCCCCGATCTAGGTAATTCCACCCTATCGATGACGACGAACCCGGGACCAGAGAAGCAGCATAACCTATACCAGGAGCATGGAGGTGGCTTCCTGTCCACGCAGGCTGCAGCCCTCACTTCTCTTCTAAGTGGCTGTGGCTCTGGAGGCAGGTGTCAGGTTTCCTGGACACTAAAGTAGCTGGCTCTTCAGCCCCCAAGAGCTGCACTCAAGCAGTCTCTAGTGCCGTTATGACTTTCGCCTGCAGACTGAACCTTAGCACTGGACCTCCTGACTCTGACCAGGACACTCTGAGAGAGACATACTTCCAGGGCTGCCAGGCACACAGCCAGGTGGGCGGGGGGCGGGGGTGAGGTTTGGGCCCAGCCTCCACCTTGAGCAGCCTCACCTGCACCTCCAAAGTCCCTAAAGACACCAGGAAACCGGGGGGCCATGGGACCTGGGCCCTCCCTCCAGCTGAGGCTTCAGCAAAGAAACTAGAGCTCTTTAGCCAGCCTCCCCGCCCCCACAGGCCCACCCTGCATCCACTGGGAAAATGAGGAGAGCATGACCTTTGGGAGAGCCTGAGACAGGTGACAGGCTCCTTCTCATCACATGAGCTCACTCAATACAGAACACAGCAAAGCCCCGTGATACAGGTGCGTATATGGAGACCACACACGCACACACACAGAGCTATCCCTTCTACTATGTTTATTCTAAGTAGTTCATATGGTACATTATTCAATCTCACCATCAGCTCAATAAAGTAGGTGCTACTATAATCTCCATGTTGCAGGCAATGAATTGAGGTAAGAAAGGTTACGTGACTTGTCCAGGATCACACGGCTGACAGGTGGCAGAGCCAAGACATGAACCCAGGTGGTCCCACTTCAAAACCCACCCTCACAATTCCCTCCACTCTACTGCTTATGACTGGCTCTATGTTCAGGTGCAGAAACAGAGACCGACAAAAGTTCTACTGTTTGTGCCGAGTCCACCCAGAAACTGTACTCCTAAGTCAGGGGGGCGGTCAGTACGTTTAACGACGGTAAGTCAGGGCCACGACCATCAGGATGGATGTGAGCCTAGGATGAAGACCCCCTGCACTGCCAGACCTTGAGCCTTTAGGAGCTGCCTCAGGGGAGGTCCAGAGGCTGTCAAGGAAGGAGCCAGAGTGAGGAAGGCAACCCCAGAGCTTAGGACAATGGCTGTTTTAACCAGAAGGGGCATTTTTTAAAGTATGTTGTCAGGAAGCAACCTAAATGTCCATCAACAGAGGAACGGATAAAGAAGATGCGGTACATAGATAGAATGGAAAATTACTCAGCCATAAAAAAGGACAAAATGTCATTTGCAGCAACATGGATGGACCTCGAGATTGTCATACTTAGTGAAGTCAGACAGAGAAAGACAAATATCATCTGATGTCACTTATATGTGGGATCTTTAAAGAGCCTACAAATGAACTGAGCTACAAAACAGTTACAGATGTCCAAAATAAACTTATGGTTATCGGGGGTAAAGGGGAGAGGGATAAGTTGGGAGACTGGGATTGACACAAACACACTATGTATAAAATAGGTAACTAATAAGGACCTACTGTACAGCACAGGGAACTCTACACAATATTCTGTAATAGCCTATCTGGGAAAAGAATCTAAAAGAGTCGATATATGTATCTGTACAACAGATTCACTTTGCTGTACACCTGAAACTAATACAACATTGTACATCAACTATACCAATATTTTTTTTAATAGGTTATCAATTTTGACCACTACAAACAGCCCAGATTAGGAAGAGCTAAAGCTCTTACTTGGATCTTTGAACTTGGACTTGTTAATTACAGGGCTGGGGATCTGAAAAGGACCATAGAGCATATATGATTAGATACCCTCATTTTACTGATGAAGAAACCAAGGCTGCTACGTGCCTCACTGGGCCCAAGGTCACATAGCCAGTAAGTAACAAAGCTGAGATGAAACCCCAGGGGGCCTGGATTGGTGCTTTGAGGGTTTGTCCATCATGATTTGTCTTTTCTCCGTGCATGCTGCTTCAGCAAAATTATGCGTTGATGTGTATATCTAGAGCCTGGTCCACAGCTGATATGCCACACCCTAATAATCCTGGGATCCTAAGGGAAGCTCAGCTGCCCAAATTTCCACCAGAGACTGTGCCAACCTCCCGAGTATTGGGATTTTTTAAGTAAGCACCTGAATTTTGTGTGACTGCATCCACTGGAGGCAGCTTCTAAGTTTAGAATTAACATCCGAGACGGTCTGTTGCACCAAAGTTTACTTGCTCAGAAGATGTGGTCAGAAACAGTAAAATTGACATGCATAAAAGTTTCTTTATACCTTAATAATATTGAAATGCAAAACTAGAGCCTCTCAAAGAAACAACGCTTTAACCATAATACACTTCAAAATTAACTACAGTAGTCAAGGACTATCCAGAATTTTTCTAATAAAAATTCAGACGTGTTCCCATCCTTATTCTCACTTGCCAATGCAATTCCCTAGAGAACCTGACGGTTCTCTAAACACTTGTCACTACCCAATCTAGAGCTTTAGTAATTAATCTTCTGGGGGTACTAACCTGTACTTTATGTGATAAAACCACCTTTGTAGAAGTTGAAGCTTCTATTAATTTTAATAACCTCCTTTGCCTATTCCAATTAGTTGCTTATATTCCACATTACACACATCTCTCCTACACTCTGCATATTCAGTTGGGCCGGGAGGAGGGAGGGGGCCTTTTGCTGAGGACAGCTTAACCAAGTAGACACTGCAAAGCAGTAACATAGTGGGACTCACAACTGACGTTTACACACACACACACACAACTTTCCATCAAAATGCCTTAACGTCCCTTGCCAGAACAGATGGAAAAAAATTACTCTTATGCCCTGAAATTTTCCATTCTTGATCTCAGCCCAAAGGTGACTTTTTTATTTTTAAACTTGAGCAAAAAAAAAGTTCAACTATTTTTGATTCATGCCTGGGCTAAAGAAACACACTTTGTTCTTAAAGATTTTTTTTTTTTTTTAAACACGTAGGTAGCTCAAACAGCTGAGCTTCAAAAGCCCAAGCATTCCAACCAGCTGTAGTGTTCAGAGGCAGCACCTTCACTGTAACTGCAAAACCAACAATCAATAGCCAAGGCGAGAGGGAGCTGGGATTCCATTTTCTATTTACCTTGTCTTCAGTTCCAGTAAATGCTTTAAAGAACCGCATGGAATTCGAAACTTTTAAGCTGGGTGGTCGGGACTGAAGCTTTTCCTCCTCTCTGGGTGCTAAGGAAACCCAAGGGCTCATGCAACTCCAGGGAGAGGTGACAGGTCCCCTGACTGCCTCTGTCCCCAGGCCTTGCTCACCTGCTCTGCTCATCCATCCTATCCAAGTCCAGCCCCACCTCCCAGCCCTCTATTCCTTCTCGTGTAGCTCCATCAGCTATTCTCAGTCTCCATGGAGGAAGAGAAGTGAAATGCTTGAATAAGAATTAGGAGAACAGGACTTCCCTGGTGGCGCAGTGGTTCAGAGTCCACCTGCCAATGCAGGCGACACGGGTTCGCGCCCCGGTCCGGGAAGATCCCACATGCCGCAGAGCAGCTAGGCCCGTGAGCCATGGCCGCTGAGCCTGCGCGTCCGGAGCCTGTGCTCAGCAACGGGAGAGGCCACAACAGTGAGAAGACCGCGTACCGCAAAAAAAAAAAAAAAAAGAACAGAGCACCCTTTATCTAACAAGGCTAGGTCACCCCATGTACCTCCCTGCTCCTTGATGGATGCCCTGGATTTCAGTTGCAAGATTCTCCTCTCCACTCTCTCATCCTACCCTAACATACACGTGACACCCACTGCAGGCCCAGGGGAGAGTCCATGGTGAAGGCACTGCATCCATTCATCCTTCTGTGAGGCTGTGTGGCACTCACATGGTAAGACCCCAGGCCCTAGCCTAGGCTCTGCCAGTTGTGAACCGTGTGCCTTACCACTCTGCAAACCGGGGCTGATCATGTCTGTCCTGCTTGTCCCATACTGTTATTATGAAAATCAGGGGGAATCACAAATATGAGCATACTTTGTAATCAGACCCCAATATAAACACATATTCCTATTAATAGGCACATGGTGCAGCAGTGTGGTATGTTCCTTTAGGATAAAGTCCAAGAGATACTGCCAATAAAAGAAAGTGAATTTTTCAGGGCAGAAAACAAGGCACTGAAAGAACAGAGACTGGGATCTACAGGACTCCAGCAAAGGATGAGTTCAGTGATGGAGCAATCTGTGAGGGCTTCCTGGAAGAGGCAGCTTTGTAAACAGCCCGGAGTAGCTCTCACCCCATTGATCAAAGGCGCTTCAATAGATGTCACTAACCTAGTCCGAGAGCTCTTCAAGGGCAGGCGACCTGTCTTGTTATGTCTGTTTTCCCAGCCTTTTCCTGGCCCTGCGTCGCCTCATAACAGAGGAGTGCTGAGTGAATGAATGAACAGAGCCCCGAACGAACAAGGAAGTTGGACACCTGGGAGAGGAGGAAGGAACCCCAGATAAGGACAATGTGTCAGGAGGGCTTGTTCAGGGCAGTGTGTAGACCAGGCCAGGTGGAGTGGGGTTTGTGGGGGGTGGGGCAGACGAGAAAAGGGAGATCGAAAAGGCAAGTGGGGTCTGAGGGCAGAGGAGCTCAGGCTTCTGGGCACAGTGGGGAGGAAGGAGGGGAGGAAGGGGAGTTCAGAGTGACATCATGAAATCAGCACTTGGGAGATTAATCTGGCAGCTGCACTCAGGGCAGCCTGAAGAAGGGAGTGAAGTGAACGTAGCAGAGAAACCAGGCGGCAACTGCAATAACTCAGGCAGGTGGTGAGAAGGGCCGGGGTGCAACCGCCTCCCCCAGCCGAGTCACACTTCTGGCAGCACCATCTCTACGACAGTGGGAGCCCCATCAAGGGCCATGCTCAGTGACTGTCCTCACTGGCTGGACCTCAGATGTCCTCTAGTCCTCCCGCCCAACACCTGGCACCGGCTTCATGCAAGTGGTCACCTTCCCCTTCCTGAATCCCTGCAGCGCGGAGCCAGTCCATTTTTAGATGACAGCTCCCAGAGCACGCACTCCCTTAAAGGAGATAAACACCGATGAGGCAGGGACAGAGGTTTCTCGGCGGAGCACCGTTTCCCAAAGTGTTATCTTCTCAACAACTGAAGAAACTAATAGGTTAATGTGACAGTTAAAACTACAATAAAAAGAGGGCAGAGAAAAAAGTGTGCAAGAAAAGGCTGGTGGATTCAACCCACATTAAAACCACGCTGAGAAGTAAATCCCGGTGGTTTAAGAGCTAGGGGCAGGGGAGCTCCAACGTCAGCCTACCTTGATTCCACTCAGTCCCCTGCCACTTACCAGCCTGTGACCTTGGGCCACTGGACTCTGTGCGTCAATTATCCCCATCTGTAAAGTGATGTTAATGATCGTTCCCACCCAACGGAAGAGTCGTGAGAATGAAATGAGTTGATCAGTACAGCACTTAGCACTGGGCCCGATTGATAAGTGGCCAGCAACTATCAGGGTACTGTGCTAGAGGTTGTCTGCTGAAGCATAAAATGTCTCTAACACCTGAGGCTTATGAGCAAGTCCACTGCACTGCGGCTGTTCCGTAGCAGGTGCGGCGATGTGAGCTCCCACCCCCACTGGAATCCCAAGATGAAATATGCCTCCCCACAGCCCTAATTCTCTTATCAGGGGACACACAGAACGAACCGATGCCTCTTCCCCATTACAGACCTTCAGATATGGCAAGGCAGCTGCTGCGTCTCCACAGACTAGTCTATTCTCTAAATCTCTGTGCTTCTCTCTTGCTTCATTTCTCTTATGTTCACCTGCTGCACAGAAAAGATTAGGCAGCAGAGATAGGTAAATAAGAAAATACTTTAATGGAATAGCAAAAAGAGGCCTCGAAAAGTATTGCCTAGGAAAGGATCCCATGGGCTCTGAAGACCTGTTTAAATGGAATCCCACTGACATAAAGCTGCAGCCCTTTGGGCAATGTCCCTGCATCCCCCCCCCAGGAGGCCTGCCCCAAGCAAGATAGGGGCTTCACATCCCCCTGGTGTCCAGGGCAGCCACCTGAAAAGTCTCATGGCAGAAACACTTCTCGCCATGCACAAATGCTGTGGGAAGCACTTGAAAATAAAGTTTCCAGTTACTGCTGGCATTATCTGAGTGTCCTACTGGCTGCAGCTGTCCCACGGAAAGCAGATGACATCATCCATAGGCCTGACCATGCTTAGCTCCAAGGCCTGGCTGGGCCCACGTCACTGGGGAGGGGGGACCTGCCATTTCCTCCCTGAGGCCAGCGCTGCTCAGGTTCACAACTGCCCTTCCTGGGTAGAATTCCGTTGTCATGGCTTGGACTCACACCAGGAAAGATCCAGAAGCTTTTCCAAGGTCCAGGACAACCCCATTGGACAGCTTCTAAAATCTTACCGTGTGCCAAGCATTGTCCTGGGTCCAGGCCAAGCCCAGATGAGACCCCCCCCCCCCCCCAAATTCTCACTGTACTCATTTCCCAGAATGAAAAAAATACACTCTTGCATTTCTCAGCCAGAGAAAGAGAAGAGAAGGGAGATAAAAGGGGAAGGAGAGAAAGAAAAAGAAGAATGTGTGGGCAGAAAGTGAAAAGAAGAGAGAGAGGCAAAGAGGGAAGCAGATCTGAACACCCCACCAGGTTCCTACCATCCCCCTCACTCCCCACAGTGCAAGGCACTCAGGCCCTGGGACAGTCCTGGCAGGTCCTGTTCTCTGGGAGAGCTGACCAAGAGGACAGGACACAGGATGCGTGCAGGGCCCTGTAACAGATTGGGCCTGAGCCCTGAAGTAGGGTTCAAGTTCAATGCAAAAATCAGATTTCCCAAGGGCTGGGATTAGGTTAGCTGGGGATAGGATTTGCAGGCTGTATCTGACCGAAATCCGTATCTGTCGGCGTATTAGGCACACTCAGGCCCGTCTCAAAGTCAGAACCCTGCCATCCATCACCACCCTAGAATGGGAGGCCTAGCCAGAGTCTTGCTACCTAGAACTGACCCCTCTGGCTGGCAGCCTGCCTTTCAGCCATCCCAGCCCCCTCCTTATAGAGCACCCACACTCCCCCACCAGCTTCCAGATGAATGTGTGTAGCTCCTGAACACATCCAAGTTCCCGGAGTAACTCTCAGCGATTATGACACAGTCCCCTCACATTCACTTGAGGAGCTAATTTAATAGGAAACTGCAGGACCCTTCCCCAGGGAGAGGGAGGGGGGGGAGAGATGTAGTCTCCAGAATCAAAGGAAGTGCAGGGAAAAGGGAAATCAAGACCCTTGCAAAAACTATCTAATTGAACCCTCAGAGCACACCTGTGGGGTCAGATTACACAAGAGGAAACCAAGAATCCGAGAGGTTAAGAAGTAACCCAAGGTCACAGAGCCATGAAATGAAAGACTGCCTGGCTTCCACATCTGTTTTTTCTGATACATTATAATGCATTCAATCGTACAAAACTGTGCAAATTAACATTTTTTATGTTTTCTTTGATGTATCCTTAAGTCGGCATTGCTATCTTGATGTTTCTAATAAGAACCTGTGAAAGCACATACCTAATGGTGAGCACTGTATGCTCAATTATATTTTTCATTTCTGGATGTTCTATTTGTTTATATTCAAATTTGTATAGATTTTTTTAAATTAGTATAGTGTTTCCTGCTCATTTTTTTCAACTTGTTTTACTTTATTAACATCTTAAAGACACTATATCAATATATCCAACTGGTCTTCTATCTGAAACCCTTGGGGGTCTGATTCTTTTGTTTGTTGTTTCTGCTGACTTTCATTCATGGGGACTTGCTGCCTCATCTGCTCTGTAATTGAGGGTAAAAACTTGCATCAGAATGGCTGTGTATCACCTATAGGAATCTTTCAGGGCTTGAGCTATAAAGTACAGCCCTCCAGAGATGATTCTCATTTGCTTCAGACACGATGGGGTGCTACCAACCCCAAATTATATCAGACTAATTTCACAGCTTGGAGTTTCTTGGGCCACACAGGTAGTACCAATTCAAAGCTGAACTGCATGAACGCAGATCTACGATTATAAATTCTCACAGGAGACACTGCTCCATCCTCCCACCACCAAGCCAAAATCCAAACAGGCAAGTCCCCTGGTGTGTTCCCTTGGCCCTCTAGCAGGTGTCTGCTGACTACCTGTTTTCTGAGGATGGAGCCGGCCTGGAGGGGCTGGTTTGATGCAGGACTCTCACTTCCAACTTCCCACCTGGCAAGGGCCTAAAGTTTGGTCTCCTGGGCCTTGGTAAAGGCCACACTTTCATTCCTGGCTTAAAGTCTGACATACACTCAGCCTGATTTCTTTCAGACATACCCGAGTATTTCTCAGAGCCTGCCTCTGTGCCATTTCCTGTAGCTAAATGAACACTGGACACACCTTCCTCTAGTCTCAGGAGCCCAGAGTTTCCAGGGCCCTCGAAGGTAGAAGCTTTAAAAACTGAAATTTTGACTTTACTGGGAAAGATAAAAAAGCAGCAGCGAGGTTTTAATGACCTACAAGACTAATAGTAAGGAAGAAAAGTGCACGACTGTGTGCAGTCAGCAGTTTCTACGAAGGGGCATCTGAGTATTACAAAGAAGGAAGAACAAAGGAAACAGAGCAGAGTAGATGTGAGAAGAATCTACAACAAATGCAGAGAAATTCCTCTGTCTCACTGTATTTTTGTTATTCCTCATCTGTGGCTCAGCAAAATAGTGACATTTTCAGCCTACACACACACACACACACAATGTGGGACTTTAAGTTGGAAGTAAGTGCATTGTTAGACTACAATTCTTTAAAGAAACCGCGCTGCACCAGACACCTTACACAGGTAGGAACCACTCTAGTTTCCCAAATGCTTTCATAGCCATCACTCACTTCACCCCCAAAACCCTCCAAGCTTCATTTTGTAGCTGTTAACAGGCAACTTTCTGATAACTGGTCCTCTGCACTTCTTGCCACCTAGCACTCCTTCCTCTCAAACATTCATTGATTAATCAATGACACACTCACACGTCAAATATATCTACAGGTCCACAATCCCTTACCCTGGAGCGGGATTCTGACTATTTCAGATTTTAGAAAATAAATCAGGCGTACCTGTGGGGTTTGGGCCACACGCTCCAGCCACACGCACTCCCATTTCTGCAGGGACACGACTGGCTCTTTGGACTGAGCTGGATGAACAGAGACCATCATCAGCCCCACATCAGCTCAGGGCAGGTTTGCCTCCACAATACGTAAAAACTCTCACTCTTCCGAAATTCCCAAAGCTCTGAATTGTGAACGAGGGGTTGTGGACTCAGATTAGTGAGTTCTCTCTCAAACTGCCTACACTGAAATCCACCATGCCCAAATCTTGGGACTGCATCTCAAAATCTGCACTCCAGGGCTTCCCTCGTGGCGCAGTAGTTGAGAGTCCACCTGCCGATGCAGGGGACACGAGTTCGTGCCCCGGTCCGGGAAGATCCCACATGCCGCAGAGCGGCTGGGCC
>NW_006795342.1:0-12272 GCF_000442215.2 Lipotes vexillifer | reverse complement strand
AAAAAAAAAAAAAAAAAAAAAAAAAAAAAAATCCACACTCTGGTTCTCAGAAGGGGCAAAAAAGAACAGCGACCAGGAGAGGTGCAAAGCACTGGGATGGGTGATGGCCAGAGAGCGCCTGGCCGGGCCTGGGAGCCTCGGGTTCACAGTGCATGCACGAGAGGAGGTAAAGAGTGGGCACGAAACCGCAGAACAAGTCAGCAAATAGCTCCAAAAGGTGCTTGGGGGCTAAGTCTCAGGTAGGGCAGGGTGGGCACAGGGTGGGTATGGCAATCAGTAAAGCTGGACCCTAGCCTCAGATCTGTGCCTCACATGTGAGGCAAAGCTTCAGCTTCCTCTCCTGCAGTGTGAGAGAGCTGGGCCACACCATTAATTCACAAATGGCAGGACGTAGCCCACTAGTTGATCATGAAATCTACTTAATGGGCTGTGAGCAGTGTCTTTTGGAACAGAACAAACATCAAGTTGGTCCATGTGGTAACAGCCGCCATTATCCCATTAACTTTTGTTTCTGTGATTACATATATACACGTAGGTAGACAGAACGATGTTTTATATAGATATATGGACATACACACATAAATATAATCCAAGACAGTATATACATATACATGTATATAATATACACATTACACATATATACACAATGTGCAATGTGTTTCTTACTGTGGGACATGGTCTAAAATCTTTCAAATTTACTGTGTGTTGGGCTGCATCCCCCAGGCCTGAAAGACCTGCACTTGCCCAGCTTCAAGACTGAAGAAAGAGCCTGGAGTCAGTGACAGAGACATCAGTGGTTTAATGGATGGGGGAGCTAACACATCTGAAGCAAAGTCCTGGAGCGACACCCCACCATGTGTGGTGAAGGCAGAGCAGGACGTGGCTGCAGCCTTCGTTCCCGGGGGCAGGGGGAGGTTAACAGTTATAAGGGTAATTGACATCAGGTTGGCTCATCAGTTACTAGGAAAATACACAGAAGGGCACACCCCTCACCGCCCCTTTGATAAGAACAATCACCAGCTGGGAAAGGGGCAAGCACGTAGGAAGGTCAGTCAGGTGAGTAGCATGAAACAAGCACTGGTGTAGCAGGGGATTTAGAGAGCAAGAGAACAGCCATCTTGGAAGGCTTGACCATACATTCCCCCCCTACATAACCTGCATGACCCTTACATTCTTGGTCCACCCCTCTTCTGCCATATCCCTGGAGTCATGTATGCAGGGGGCACTGCCACCAGGTACCACACACACAATGCAGATAGCAGCAGCCAGAGAGGATCAAGAGTACGATACCTAAGGCTTCCCTGGTGGCACAGTGGTTGGGAGTCCACCTGCTGATGCAGGGGACGCGGGCTCGTGCCCCAGTCCGGGAGGATCCCACGTGCCGCGGAGCGACTGGGCCCGTGAGCCACGGCCACTGAGCCTGTGCTCCGCAAGGGGAGAGGCCACAACAGTGAGAAGCCCACATACCGCAAAAAAAAAAAAAGTACGATACCTACCTTGTATACCCAGTATGCTCAGAACAGTCATTCGCCAGCAAGTGGGTAAATTCTGCAGCCAAGTGCTTACAGGGTCAATGGAGAGGGAGTCAATGGCAAAGGTGCCCTGTCCAGTTATAAGGAAGGTAAGGCCACCCCTGGTTTTCACAACCCCAGAGCCACCCCTATGTGGAAGGCAAGGTCCCGACTCTAAAAGAAACACTGTTGGCCTAGCCAGGTGTCAGCAATCACATTAAAAGTCTGAATGCACTGAAAGTCTGATTAGCAGAATTAGAATTTAATACCCACTGAAACAGTACTTTTCTTTCTAAAATTACCCTCATCTCCACCAAACATACCCAAATCAAGACTAACTTGTTTGTAAATTAAGTCCGGTCAATTGACCACACAGGCTCCTCCAAACTGGCTCTCACAGAACTCCTCAGATAGAGCCTCAGGCTGAATTCCCAAAAGGCCTCTCGAGGCGAGGAAAGCCAACAGACTCCACCTGGGTGGATTTCTCTCTTCTAGAGGTTCTCAAAATATCGAGATTCCTGAATATGCCAGGAGACAGTTTTTCCCATTTGCCTGATAAGGCTGCTGGGAACCCAAGAGTCTCTAATTTCTGGAGGAACCAGGCAGAGAGGAAAGGAAAATATTTCAATTCTACCCACAGGTGTGGTTTACCCAACTCTTGTTAAGTCATCACTAACTGGAGCAGAAGGTCTTCCCTATATCTGGAAAACAGATCAAAACCAGTAATACTCCAGACAAAAACCATAAAAATTATAACCATATTCAACAGTTCACTCAGTTACAAATCCTTTTGTTAACTTTTAATGAAGCCATTAGGTTTTCCATTAGGATTCTTTAATTTCTTACCTAGTTCAGCAGTATAATCTGAAATTTATCAGAGACCTGTACTTGTCAAAAGCCCTTCTTATGAATCTTTTTGAAGATGAAGCACCTTCGCAAAAGCATCAAAGTACAACAACTATATGACAAAAGACTTAAAAAGGCACGGTTAAACACCTGATTACAATGTAATCAATAAAGAAACTTGGTTACAATAACTAAAAACATGACTGATTATAATCTTAACCCTTAAAAATCTTCACCTCTGGCAAAAACTAAGAAACAAGTAATTGTTAACTGTCATACCAGCATTTCCTCTTTGGAAAACTTATGCTTTAGCCTTCCTCCCCTACGAAAGCAAAGGTAGGTAAACTTAGACCCACCCAGCAATTAATGTTCCAATAGTTATCCTATTTGAAATAACCCAGCTAGTCAATGAATTCTCTTCATTTAACTTAGTTTCAAGTTACCTGTATCTACAGAGACTATTATAGACAGACATTCCCAAAACAATTATTCCTAGAGTTTTAGAAGACTTCTCTGATTTTTCTTTACTTTTAGAGATCACGTGGGATTAAAGTTCCTGAGAGCCCAAATAGATCATTTAAATCTTAAAGGTACAAGCAGAGAAATACCAATTCCTTCTAGAAAGCTAGCTTAATTATAAAAGGCTCACTCTGATACAACAGCAGAGCCATTAGGGGCCACTCTTCTCCAGATGTCCTGGCAGCCCCCATTCATCAAGGACAGCCACCACAGTGCCCCCCATACTAGTGGACAGCCAATGCAGGATTTCCCCTGCGACCTTTGGGCTCCATGAGTTAGTGCAACGAAGCAGGACCCTATATGGTCCCTGCCCACCATGTCCTCCACCTGCCTTGTCTGTAAAAAATCCTTTAGCCAAAGAATAAGTTTAATCAGAGAAGTGAGAAAACGCAAAAGCAAAAACAAGCGTTCAAACAGGACAAAAACAGTTTAGTCAGAAAGCACAGTCAAGGACCTTCGGTTGCTCTTCAAGGGCTATAGATATACTCTGAGCGGTATCCTGCGAGCTGTCTTGTAGATGCTGAAACCCCCACCAGGTGGAAAAAGTTAACTACGTGATGACCAGACCACAGTCAGGACATAAGCTGCCGCAATTCTGAGAATCAGCCTCAAGAAAATGGGAACAAACCGACTCTGGAAAGGAAAATTAACTGTACTTAAAGCAATCAAGATGATGCTGGTCAGACCACCGCACGACCTTTTTCAAGACGACCGTCAGAGCTGACTGTGCTGTTGCCACATGTAGCCCCCTCCCTCCACCTATAAAAGCTCTTGTCTAGCGGTTGTCAGCGGCGGGAAATCAGTCTTCGGACAGGAGTCCGCCCTCCGAAATAAAGCAAACTTTCCACCCACCTTGCCTCCTTAGTGGCTTTTGGGCGGCGAGCCGCCGGACCCCCTTTTCGGTAATATCAGTGGACGACCACCCCGCAATCACCCCTGCAATTCCCAGGCCCCACATGGTCATGGACAGGCCCAACCTCCCACTCCCCCCGCTTCTTTCCCAACACCTCCGGGCTCACGGGAGTTTCCTCGGTCCCTGGGCTGACGCCGCCAATTGTTGGGCTGCACCCCGCAGGCCTGCGAGACCTGGGCTTGCCCGGGTTCAAGACCGAAGAAAGAGCCCGGAGTCAGAGACAGAAACGTCAACGGTTTAATGGCTAGGGCAGAACTTACAGGCAAGGTCCTGGAGCGTCACCTCCACCGTGCGCAGCAGACGACGGGCAGAACATGGCGGCTGGCGTCTCTCCCAGGAGCAGAAGGAAAACCTCCCCCTCTTATAGGGGTAATTGACATCAGGTTGGCTCATCAGTTACCAGGGAAACTAACAGAGGGGCACGCCCCTCAGTACTCCTTTGATAAGTTACAGGTGGAGCTGTTCTGACCTAAAGATTAGGACAATCACTAGCTGGGGCTGGGGGCAAGCATGTAGGAAGGTCAGGTGAGTAGAATGTAGGTGAAGCAGGGGATACACAGAGAGCAAGAGAACAGCCATCTTGAGTGACCTGATCATACACTGTGTTAGATGATCTCCTGTAAATCTTTTCAGAACAAATATCCTCGGAATTATTTTTCTGGTGTTACATAATCCAGGCATTCTGTATTAAGTCATTCCCGACTGCAAATTAAGAAGAGGTTTCGCTAAACACTCTGTTTTTCAAGATATGCTTTGACGGTTAGGGCCCGATTTCTAATTATGTCTTTGCTGCTCACTCACTATGACCCCTGGGCACGTACCTAACCTCTGGGTCTTGGTTTCCCCATCTGCGAGATGCAGAGTTTGACCATCACAGACCCCTGAGGAGCAACTGCTTACGTAAAATGGGAGAAATAATGGGACATAGGTCATGGGGTGGTGGTTGAGGATCACATGAGGTAACACTTAGAACAGCACCTCCAGGCGCGTGGGAATCAGCATGCAATCTTGCTTTTAACCTTAGATTATGATTACATTCCACATTTGGTTTCGAAGCCAACATAAAATGCACATGCAGCTTGCCCCTTTGTAGTTGGAACTAACGGCTGTTTCCATGAGCCCTGAGATGCCGGCCACTGCAGGGCCTAGGACTGGAGACCATAACCACCACCCTTTTTCCTGCCTTGTCCCAGCCCTTGGAAGGCTCAGCTCATCCCCACCATAAATTACAACCAGAACTCTGTTTGTTACCCAGCTTCCTGGGAGACGGGCAGTGGCATAGCAGAGGCATTACTTTGGGTAAATATTTCTCTAAACATCATTGTTGCCACCACCAGTGCTCAGAGGCAGGGGGCCCAGCTCCGCAGCAGGCCCCACCCATCCTAAACCAAGGGAGCCGGGATGGAGCAGGCTTCATCGTCTCCCCAGCACTGAGCAAAGAACCCCAGTAAGAGCAAGTGCCCCAATTAGACACTGGGGGCAGTGAGGGCAGCTTACACTGGGCTCTCAAGGAACCAGCAATCTCCTTCCCCGAAACAGAGCTATTGCAGCAAGCAGGGGATTGTCTTTACAGCACTTAGTACTTGGATCAGCCAGCCACCACGTTACAATTCCACCCCTAAGGCCGTAGTGGGCATCCCATCCCACCTCTCCTCAGCACAGGAATCTCGGTGCACCTTTCCTGACAGATGGAAGCCTGTCTCCTGTGTGCTTTTCCAAGTCCCAGACAGCTACATGAAAGGCCCCCCCAGGCCCTTTCACTGCACGGGTAGGAAAACGGGGGTTATTCTACCCAATATACACGAGAGAAAACTGAGGCCTAGTCCATGGGCCTAAAGCACTGGTTCTTAATCCCGGCCGCACATGAGAATCACCTGGGGAGTTTCTGACGTTCCCAATATCCCTGCCACACCGAGATGCTCTTCCTGACCCAGGTGTTTCCTCTTTTTATCTTCCCAAGGGATACCAGCATGCAGCTGGG
Organism: Lipotes vexillifer; assembly: GCF_000442215.2. Taxonomy (NCBI): domain Eukaryota; kingdom Metazoa; phylum Chordata; class Mammalia; order Artiodactyla; family Lipotidae; genus Lipotes; species Lipotes vexillifer. The sequence continues at coordinate 6,502 of NW_006795342.1, read as the reverse complement.
GCTGACAGCCTGTTCTCCTGGTTATCAATCTCATAAGTGCTTCAGAGCCACTTGGAGGGATGGTTAATAGGCCACCCTGGGCCCACCCCAGGGGTTCTCATTCCCCAGCCTTGGAGGGGAGCCTGAGGATTTCCATTTCTAACAGGTGAGGGCTGATGCTGCTGGTCTAGAAAAGAATCAGTGCTTCCCGGGGACCCAGGAAGAGAAGCAGAACTTTGAGAACCAGGCTCAAGGCCCATAATAGCCTGAGTTTTCCCAGCAGTAGATTGGGAAGAGTGGCTCCTGGCTTAAGGAGCACTGGTCTAGAACAGGGCTCCTCCAATTTCCATGCCCACAGCTGAGCACCTTGTTCAAAATCAGATGGGGGAGTTTCCCACAAAGAACGCTGGTCTGAAGTGCCGGGTGCGAGGCCTCAGCACAAAACACCCTATGAGCAAGTGGAACTAGATGAATCACAAAAGAAAAGGAAAAGAAATCTATGAAATGGAGCCTAACAGAGCTATTTCACTGCTGCATCTAAAGATGTCTTTTCCCTCTGCCTAGTGTGAAAACGGAACTAACTGTGAAGAAGCCGTGTGGCTGACAGGGTCTTGGTGCTCCGGCTGGCTGTCAGGCCTGAGCCTCTGAGGTGGAAGAGCTGAGTTCAGGACATTGATCTACCAGAGACCTCCCAGCCCCATGTAATATCAATCGGCGAGGGCTCTCCCAGAGATCTCCACCTCAACGCTAAGACCCAGCTCCACTCAACGACCAGCAAGCTACAGTGCTGGACACCCTATGCCATACAACTAGCAAGACAGGAACACAACCCCACCCACTAGCAGAGAGGCTGCCTAAAATCATAATAAGTTCATAGACACCCCAAAACACACCACCGGATGCGGTCCTGCCCACCAGAAAGACAAGAGCCAGCCTCATCCACCAGAACACAGGCACCAGTCCCCTCCACCAAGAAGCCTTCACAACCCATTGAATGAACCTTACCCACTGGGGGCAGACACCAAAAACAACAGGAACTACAAATCTGCAGCCTGCAAAAAGGAGACCACAAACACAGTAAGTTAAGCAAAAAGACAAGACAGAGAAATACACAGCGGACAAAGGAGCAAAGTAAAAACCCACCGGACCAAACAAATGAAGAGGAAATAGGCAGTCTACCTGAAAAAGAATTCAGAGTAATGATAGTAAAGATGACCCAAAATCTTGGAAATAGAATGGAAAAATACAAGAAACATTTAACAAGGACCTAGAAGAACTAAAGAGCAAACAAACAGTGATGAACAGCACAATAAATGAAATTTTAAATTCTCTAGAAGGAATCAGTAGCAGAATAACTGAGGCAGAAGAACAGATAAGTGACCTGGAAGATAAAATAGTGGAAATAACTACTGCAGAGCAGAATAAAGAAAAAAGAATAGAAAGAACTGAGGAGAGGTCTCTGAACTGAGGAGAGTCTCAGAGACCTCTGGGACGACATTAAACGCACCAACATTCGAATTATAGGGATCCCAGAAGAAGAAGAGAAAAAGAAACGGACTGAGAAAATATTTGAAGACATTATAGTTGAAAACTTCCCTAATATGGGAAAGGAAAGAGTCAATCAAGTCCAGGAAGCACAGAGAGTCCCATACAGGTTAAATCCAAGGAGAAACATGCCAAGACACATATTAATCAAACTATCAAAAATTAAATAAAAAGAAAAAACATTAAAAGCAGCAAGGGAAAAATAACAAATAACATACAAGGGAATCCCCATAAGGTTAAGAGCTGACCTTTCAGCAGAAACTCTGCAAGCCAGAAGGGGGTGGCAGGACATATTTAAAGTGATGAAAGGGAAAAACCTGCAACCAAGATTACTCTACCCAGCAAGGATCTCATTCAGATTTGACAGAGAAATTAAAACCCTAACAGACAAGCAAAAGCTAAGAGAATTCAGCACCACCAAACCAGCTTTACAACAAATGTTAAAGGAACTTCTCTAGGCAGGAAACACAAGACAAGGAAAAGACCTACAATAACAAACCCAAAACAATTAAGAAAATGGTAATAGGAACATATATATCGATAATTACCTTAAATGTAAATGGATTAAATGCTCCCACCAAAAGACATACACTGGCTGAATGGATACAAAAACAAGACCTGTATGTATGCTGTCTACAGGAGACGCACTTCAGACCTAGGGACACATACAGACTGAAAGTGAGGGGATGGGAAAAGATATTCCATGCAAATGGAAATCAAAAGAAAGCTGAACTAGCAATTCTCACATCAGACAAAATAGACTTTAAAATAAAGACAATTACAAGAGACAAAGAAGGATACTACATAGTTATCAAGGGATCAATCCAAGAAGAAGATATAACAATTATAAATATTTATGCACCCAACATAAGAGCACCTCAATACATAAGGCAACCGTTAACAGCCATAAAAGGGGAAATCGACAGTAACACAATATTAGTAGGGGACTTTAACACCTCACTTTCACCAATGGACAGATCATCTGAAATGAAAAAAACTAAGGACACACAAGCTTTAAATGACACATTAAGCAAGATGGACTTAATTGATATTTATAGGACATTCCATCCAAAAACAACAGAATACACTTTCTTCTCAAGTGCTCATGGAACATTCTCCAGGACAGATCCTATCTTGGGTCACAAATCAAGCCTTGATAAATTTAAGAAAATTGAAATCGTATCAAGTATCTTTTCCGACCACAAGGCTATGAGACTAGATATCAATTACAGGAAAAACACTGTAAAAAATACAAACACATGGAGGCTAAACAATACACTACTAAATAACCAAGAGATCACTGAAGAAATCAAACAGGAAATCAAAAAATACCTAGAAACAAATGACAAAGAAAACATGATGACCCAAAACCTATGGGATGCAGCAAAAGCAGTCCTAAGAGGGAAGTTTACAGCAATACAATCCTACCTCAAGAAACAAGAAAAATCTCAAATAAACAACCTAACCTTACACCTAAAGCAACTAGAGAAAGAAGAACAAATTTAAAAAAAAAACAAAGTTAGCAGAAGGGAAGAAATCATAAAAATCAGATCAGAAATGAAGGAAACACTAGCAAAGATCAACAAAACTAAAAGCTGGTTCTTTGAGAAGATAAACAAAATTGATAAACCATTAGCCAGACTCACCAAGAAAAAAAGGGAGAAGACTCAAATCAACAGAATTAGAAATGAAAAAGGAGAAGTAACAACTGACACTGCAGAAATACAAAAGATCGTAAGAGATTACTACAAGCAACTGTATGCCAATAAAATGGAGAACCTGGAAGAAATGGACAAATTCTTAGAAATGCACAAACTACCAAGACTGAATCAGGAAGAAATAGAAAATATGAACAGACCAATCACAAACACTGAAATTGAAACTGTGATTAAAAATCTTCCAACAAACAAAAGCCCAGGACCAGATGGCTTCACAGGCGAATTCTATCAAACATTTAGAGAAGAGCTAACACCTATTCTTCTCAAACTCTTCCAAAATATAGCAGAGGGAGGAACACTCCCAAACTCATTCTACGAGGCCACCATCACCTTGATACCAAAACCAGACAAGGATGTCACAAAGAAAGAAAACTACAGGCCAATATCACTGATGAACATAGTCTTCCAACAGGGCTTCCCTGGTGGCGCAGTGGTTGAGAGTCCGCCTGCTGATTCAGGGGACACGGGTTCGTGCCCTGGTCCGGGAGGATCCTGCATGCCGCGGAGCGGCTGGACCAGTAAGCCATGGTCGCTGGGCCTGTGCGTCCGGAGCCTGAGCTCCGCAACCGGAGAGGCCACAACGGTGAGAGGCCCGCGTACCGCAAAAAAAAAAATATGAACAGACCAATCACAAGCACTGAAATTGAAAAAAAAAAAAAAAATCTTCCAACAAACAAAAGCCCAGGAGCAGATGGCTTCACAGGCGAATTCTATCAAACATTTAGAGAAGAGCTAACACCCATCCTTCTCAAACTCTTCCAAAATACAGCAGAGGGAGGAACACTCCCAAACTCATCCTACAAGGCCACCATCACCTTGATACCAAAACCAGACAAAGATGTTACATAAAAAGAAAACTACAGACCAATATCACTGATGAACATAGATGCAAAAATCTCAACAAAATACTCGCAAACAAAATCCAACAGCACATGAAAAGGATCATACACTATGATCAAGTGGGGTTTATCCCAGGAATGCAAGGATTCTTCAGTTTATGCAAATCAATCAATGTGATACACCATATTAACATACTGAAGGATAAAAACCATATGATAATCTCAGTAGATGCAGAAAAAGCTTTCAACAAAATTCAACACCCATTTATGATAAAAACCCTGCAGAAAGTAGGCATAGAGGGAACTTTCCTCAACATAATAAAGGCCACATATGACAAACCCACAGTCAACATCGTTCTCAATGGTGAAAAACCGAAACCATTTCCACTAAGATCAGGAACAAGACACAGTTGCCCACTCTCACCACTATTATTCAACATAGTTTTGGAAGTTTTAGCCACAGCAATCAGAGAAGAAAAAGAAATAAAGGGAATCCAAATCGGAAAAGAAGTAAAACTGTCACTGTTTGCAGATGACATGATCCTATACATAGAGAATCCTAAAGGTGCTACCAGAAAACTATTAGTGCTAATCAATGAATCTGGTAAAGTAACAGGATACAAAATTAATGCACAGAAATCTCTTGCATTCCTAAACACTAATGATGAAAAATCTGAAAGAGAAAATAAGGAAACACTCCCATTGACCATTGCAACAAAAAGAAAAAAAATACCTAGGAATAAACCTACCTAGGGAGACAAAAGACCTGTATGCAGAAAACTATAAGATACTGATGAAAGAAATTAAAGATGATACAAACAGATGGAGAGATATACCATGTTCTTGGATTGGAAGAATCAATATTGTGAAAATGAGTCTACTACCCAAAGCAATCTACAGATTCAATGCAATCCCTATGAAACTACCAATAACATTTTTCACAGAACTAGAACAAAAAATTTCACAACTTGAATGGAAACACAAAAGATCCCAAACAGCCAAAGCAATCTTGAGAAAGAAAAACAGACCTGGAGGAATCAGGCTCCCTGACTTCAGACTATACTACAAAGCTATAGTGATCAAGACAATATGGTACTGGCACAAAAACAGAAATATAGATCAACAGAACAGGATAGAAAGCCCAGAGATAAACCCATGCACATATGGTCACCTTATCTTTGATAAACGAGGCAAGGATATACAAAGGAGAAGAGACAGCCTCTTCAAGAAGTGGTGCAGGGAAAACTGGACAGCTACATGTAAAAGAATGAAATTAGAACACTCCCTAACACCATACACAAAAATAAACTCAAAATGGATTAAAGACCTAAATGTAAGGCCAGGCACTATAAAACTCTTAGAGGAAAACATAGGCAGAACACTCTATGACATAAATCATAGCAAGATCCTTTTTGACCCACCTCCTAGAGAAATGGAAATAAAAACAAAAATAAACAAATGGGACCTAATGACACTGAAAAGCTTTTGCACAGCAAAGGAAAACATAAACAAGACGAAAAGACAACCCTCAGAATGGGAGAAAATATTTGCAAATGAAGCAACTGACAAAGGATTAATCTCCAAAATATAGAGAGCTAAGGCTCATGCAGCTCAATATCAAAGAAACAAACAACCCAATCCAAAAATGGGCAGAAGACCTAAACAGACATTTCTCCAAAGAAGATATACAGATTGCCAACAAACACATGAAGGATGCTCAACATCACTAACCATTAGAGAAGTGCAAATCAAAACTACAATGAGGTATCACCTCACACCGGTCAGAATGGCCATCATCAAAAAATCTACAAACAGTAAATGCTGGTGGGAATGTAAACTGATACAGCCACTATGGAGAACAGTACGGAGGTTCCTTAAAAAAACTAAAAATAGAACTACCACACAACCCAGCAATCCCACTACTGGGCATATAACCTGAGAAACCATAATTCAAAAAGAGTCATGTACTACAGTGTTCATTGCAGCACTATTTACAATAGCCAGGACATGGAAGCAACCTAAGTGTCCATCGACAGATGAATGGATAAAGAAGATGTGGCACATATATACAATGGAATATTACTCAGACATAAAAAGAAACGAAAGTGAGTTATTTGTAGTGAGGTGGATGGACCTAGAGTCTGTCATACAGAGTGAAGTAAGTCAGAAAGAGCAAAACAAATACCATATGCTAACACATATATACGGAATCTTAAAAAAAAAAAGGTTCTGAAGAACCTAGGGGCAGGATGGGAATAAAGACGCAGACATAGAGAATGGACTTGAGGACACGGGGAAGGGGAAGGGTAAGCTGGGACAAAGTGAGAGAGTGGCCTGGACATATATACGCTACCAAACGTAAAATCCATAGCTAGTGGGAAGCAGCCGCATAGCACAGGGAGATCAGCTCGGTGCTTTGTG
>NW_006795339.1:0-4105 GCF_000442215.2 Lipotes vexillifer | reverse complement strand
TGCTCCACAACAAGAGAAGCCACCACAGTGAGAAGCCCACACACCACAACGAAGAGTAGCCCCTGCTCAACGCAACTAGAGAAAGCCTGCATGCAGCAACAAAGACCCAACGCAGCCAAAAATAAATTAAAAATAAATAAAGTGTACAGTTCACTGGTATTTAGTACATTCACAGTGTTGCGTAACCAACACCTCTGTCTAGTTCCAGAATTTTTGTCATTACCCCAAAATGAAGCCCCATATGCATTAAGCAGTCACTTCTCATTCTCCTGTCCTCTCAGCCCCTGGCAACCACCAATCTGTCTTCTTAGATATTGTGGGTATTTTATATATATGAAATCATATAATATGTGACCTTTTGTGTCTGCCTTCTCTTACTTAGCATAAAGTTTTTAAGATTCATCCATGTTTAGCACATGTCATTACTTAATTCCTTTTTGTGGCTAAATAATCCCATTGTGTGGCTGTATTGCATTTTGTTTATTCATTCATCCATTGGTGGACATTTGGGTTGTTTTCACCTTTTGGCTCTTGTGAATAGTGCATCTGTGAATATTTATATACAGGTTTTTGTTGGCATAGCTGTTTTCATTTCTTTGGGTATATACCTAGGAGTAGAATTGCTGGATTTTATGGTAATTCTGTGTTTAACTTTTTGAGGAAACGCCAAACTGTTTTCCACAGCAAGTCTACCATCTTGAATTCCCACCAGTAGTGTATAATCGTTCCAGTTTCTCCACATCCTCACCAACAGATCCCAGTTATATTTAAGATGACATACTAAGTAATTGAATCAAAATGTCTGGATAGTGGGATTCAGGGTAGTTTCTGTTTTCTTTTTTATATTTTTCTGGCTACACCCTTTAACCTTTATAGAATTAGCCACTATTACTATGGTTATTTTTTTAATGTAAAATTTTATTGGTTCTCATTTGAGCAAACTAAAAGTAAATGCTTCACATTCATTATTGACAAGTGTAAGGTTAAAATTCGTTTTATATGTCGGACTGTGAGCTGAGTTGTAATCCACAAAAAAGATCTGAAGTCTTAACATATTTTAACAGAAGTATTTTACAAGAGAAGAATGTAAGAGTTTGATTTGTCCTGGTAAGACTAGAATGCAAAAGGTTCCTACGGTTGATGTATTACACGGTACCTCTGCTACCTCAGATTTTCTGTGGGTGAAGTCTCTTATCTAGTGTTCACAGATCTCTGTTTCTGCAACACAAGAATTTTGAATCAAGAATATAGGAATTGTGAGTCTGAATTCAAACTTGGGGACTCCAAATAAATTTAGAAGTAGTACTGAACTATTGGATGGAGGCCAAACTGGTGTTGGAAGAGATGAGTGGGAGTCTCTTAGAATGATATTATTTGCATTAAACAAATAGTTTAGAAACAATTTGTTTAAAGTGGGGAAACAGAGGTTCTGAAATGTTTTTAGCAAGAGAAGTCTCTAAGTGTTCTTTCACACATCCTTTTACTTACAGTGTGTTTATTATATACCATGTGTGTTTGGCCCATGACTGTTAATTTAGTTATTGTATCTTATTTTAAGTCTGAAGAAAGGAAATATTACAGGGTATTTTTGTGAAGTGTTTCTTTGAGGTAAAGTAGGCTTAGATGAAGTTATTTGTTTTTGTTTTTGTTTTTTAAACATGTGCTTCTTAAATTTACTCTCTTTTGTATAGTCCTACTGGGTAAGAAAGTTTTCCCCAGCTTCACTCTGTAATTTGATTTAGGGAAAACAAAATATGCTTTCTCAAACTGTACCCCTCTTCCATAAGTTTTTATATACTCTCCTTGCTGGTGTGTTTCCCCCTTTTTCTTACTCCATTGGTCTAGGATTAAGCTTTACTTTATAACATTGTGGTGATCTGACTTGATATGCGAAGGTTGAACTAAAAGATTTAGAAGATGAATGATTGGCATGTTTCATAAACTTTGTAATTACAATAGTACAGCAAAATTATCATCCTGATATTTTGTTTTTATCTAATACCAAAATACCAGGTTGATACTATTTAATTAAAATGTTTACAAAATAACGATTTTTTAAAAAAATAAGTGAGACCAAAAATTTAATGCATATCAAATATTATTATCAATTATCAACAATTCAGAAAATGTCCAAAACCTTATAAAAATATTAATGTTAAATATATATTATTTGAACATAAACTATTTGTGGATAAAATTAACAAAATACTTTTATTCAGAAATAAAAATGAAGAACACTTAAGTGCAGGTTCAAATGTGCATCAGTGGTTCATTATCGAGCGATGATCGTATCTTTGTGCATATTTTTCCTGCTGCTGAAGAAGAATTCTTAAACTTAATGAGTTGAAATAATGGTGAAAAAATAATTATAATCCCAAATATATTCATAGATAATCTCATTTCTTATTTGATAGCTTTGAGATCTTTTAATTTAAATTTTATATATTTAAGTTTCATTTTTGATTGAAGTTTTAATGCTCATAGTTTAATGAGTCAAAAAAGTCTTACAAGACTAGCTAAGCAGAACCACAGGCCCCCAACCACTAACTCATTGCCTTGTCAGAGGGAAAAGCCAAGTGCAATGGGTATTGTTAGTGATATGTTGTAGACTTTGGATTCTGTTATTTTTCTCTGATAAGTGTTAATTTTTTTTATCCTGGTTGCCAGTTAACAGGGCTGGATTCAAACTCCAACATTATCTCTTTTGTGTTAAGTAACAACAAAAGTCTCAACTCACATCTTTACACCTTCCAGCTATTGCTTTTTGCTGGTAACCTTGGAGTCTTCCCCAAATGAAGGTTATCCAAATATTTCGGCATAGGTTATACAGAAATTTTGTGACATTTTCTTTCTGGGATTCATCTTTATCTTACAGTGGCTCTGGCAGCCCTAGGCTTTGTCCTGTGGCTCCTCAGCTAGCAAGAAGGCAGATTTCTGCTTCCGTCCTGAGTGATTGTTGCTGTGTGGGCAGATAAGTGCTATCAGGCAACAGCACCTATAAATACAGCTCCTACCTGGTGCAGTTCCTTCTTTTAAGGATGACTTCCCTCCAGTTGCTACCTGTTTTTGGTCTTGTTCGTTTTTATATTTTAATGTTTGTTTTTATATTTTATCCACAGTATATAATTGTTAAGGGTGGGAAGGTTAATATAAGTTAGCTTGTCATTTCAAAGCAGAACATTACAATATTGAAGCATTATTTTATTTTAGTTCAGTTAAAACATCCATTATTCAAAGAATATTTTAGGAAATTGTAAAACATCCACTAAATGGAATATTACGATATGTTAAATTTTTGAAACAAAATTTGGAAACAACAAGGATGTCTGCTATCACTGCTACTCTTCACCTTTAGATGAGAGATTTTAGCCAAAGTAATTAGATAAGAAGCAGGGTGTGGGGGTGGGGGGAGGCCTAAAGATTGGAAAGGAAAAAAATATTTTCATTAATTGTAAGTTAAATTATTATCAACAAGAGAATCTACATACTATTAGAACAGATAAGAGTTCAGGAAGGCTGCTGGATATAAGGTCAGCATAGCATACCAATAGTTTCTCTGCACATCAGCATGCACATTAGCAAAAGCCAATTAGAAAACATATTAAGAAAAAAGAGATACAGTTTACAATACCATCTACAAGCTACCTAGTACTCTGTTACAAAAGATATAGAGAAAATTACATGACATTTTTAAAGGGCAGACAAGAATAAATTCAAATTATCAGTCAACTCCCCCAGTTCAATCTATATCATCAGTGCAGTTCAATAAAACTCTTAGGACTTTTGTTGAGTTGGAAAAACAAAAAGCTCACCTGAAAATTAGAGGTCCAAGAATTCTCAAGGCTGTTCCGAAAATGGTTGAGGAGTGTCATACAAATTCAAAGTGTGGTGTTGGCTTAAGTATAGACAAGTAGATTAATAATAAAACTGAAAAAAAACTGGAAACAGATTCAAACATATATGTAAACTTGACATAATAAAATAGAGAACAATTGGTTTGCCAAATACCAAACAAGAATAAATTCTGATTAAAATAAAGATCAGGGGCCTCCCTGGTGGCGCAGTGGTTGGGAGTCCGCCTGCCGATGCAGGGGACGCGGGTTCG
>NW_006795338.1:0-981 GCF_000442215.2 Lipotes vexillifer | reverse complement strand
AGGGAGGAGATATGGGGATATATGTATACATATAGCTGATTCACTTTGTTATACAGCAGAAACCAACACACCGTTGTAAAGCAATTATATGCCAATAAAGATGTTAAAAAAAAATGGGTGGAATATATGGGAGGTAGGATAAGAAAAGAGAAGATAGTAGCTCAAATATTCTAATTATTTAAAAAAACCCAATCATAATTTAATTTATTTAGTTCATTTCAACATCTATAAATACCCCTTCACTTCAAATCAAGCCATTTGTTTGCTTTTCCACTCCTTAAAGTAAGTAAGTGAGGCCAGAAGAATTGTGGGATGAATTTGGCATGATTCTGAGCTACAATCTCTAGGAACAGCAAACTGAACAGGAGATGCAAGGGGCCAGGGGGCATCTCCACGGTGACTGATGCATGGATGGGGAGGACCAGTCACCCGTAAGGAGGGGTGAGTGTGAGAGCCTAAGAGTGAACAGAGGAAGAGGCGCCAATGTGGTATTTTTAGCTGCATTTTACGCATTAGGAAACTGAGCCTTAGCATCCTTCAATTGCCTGAACTTGTGTAGCTAGAAAGTAGCAGCTTAAGGATTTAAATTCAAATTTTGACTCCAAAGCTTATGGATGTATCTATTAGAGAAACCTGTTATTTCTCTAATTACCAAATGAATTTTTCCAGAGGAGCACCTTTTATTCCCACCTCTCTCTGTTCACTTCTCTTTCCTCAGTGTTCTGGGAGAGTTCCTAACCAAATGTAGTATACACAGTAGGTGTTTTGGTTGAAGGACATATTATACTCTTTGGGAAAACCTAAACTGCTTTGAGTATTTCCCTCTTGCTGACCCTTACAGTAAAAATATGCTTTAAAAATCATGGTAATAGGGCTTCCCTGGTGGCGCAGTGGTTGAGAATCTGCCTGCTAATGCCAGGGACAGGGGTTCGAGCCCTGGTCTGGGAAGATCCCACATGCCGCGGAGCAGCTGGGCCCGTG
>NW_006795336.1:0-263 GCF_000442215.2 Lipotes vexillifer | reverse complement strand
TTAACATCTTTATTGGGGTATAATTGCTTTACAATGGTGTGTTAGTGTCTGCTTTATAACAGACTGAATCAGTTATACATATACATATGTTCTCATATCTCTTCCGTCTTTGTCTCACTCCCTCCCACCCTCCCTATCCCATCCCTCCAGGCAGCCACAAACAACCGAGCCGGTATCCCTGTGCCATGCGGCTGCTTCCTACTAGCTATCTACCTTACGTTTGTTAGTATATATATGTCCATGTCTCTCTCTCGCCCTATCAC
>NW_006795335.1:0-1827 GCF_000442215.2 Lipotes vexillifer | reverse complement strand
GGGGCACGAACCCGTGTCCCTTGCATCGGCAGGCAGACTCTCAACCACTGCACCACCAGGGAAACCTAAGTCTAACTATCTTTTAATGGACAGAGCTCCACTGGCATTTTTTTTCATGAGTAATATTGCTAATGTAGTATTTGACTGAATACTACAGTTCTCTAATTTTGTACATATGCCCCAAGGGCCTTTGGTTAATGGCTACATTTTTAATAAATCTCAATAATGTGCTGGATGAATATTAATAATCTTCAATGGAAATGCAAATATCAAACCTAGTGGAGTTATGATCCTAGATTTTGGGCATGCTACATCTGTAATGTTACATGTTTACTAAAGATGTTTGGGAAAAAAAAGATTTCAAAGAGGTGTACTTTCCTACAAATGTATTCAGTACTATTCTTAACAACTGTTCTTAGAAATAATAGGATTTCCAATTACTAGTCATCGAATGCTTGAATAATAGCCACAATTCCTAAAATTCATAGAGCAATGTAAATTATGACAACTTTTTCTTAAGAAATGATGTACTAATGTTTCATAATTTTTTTATTTTTGCTTAGTACTTTTATTAAGTATTCTGAAAATAAATCTCTGACCCTAGTTGGTCATCCCAAGAAACAAAATTTGCTAAGAGAAAAAAAGTATAACTAGCAGTATATACAGGGAAGCACACAGGGCACCAAGGTAGTAGGTATTTATTGTAAAGATGCAGCAGCAGCTGCCTGACCAAGTCTGGCAGCTCTGATGTCTCTCCTCCTGCCTCTCAGGGTTGGCATCACTCTCAGCAGTGTGGCATCTCTGCACCTCTTCCAGTATCTTCTCTGCTTGTTGATTTCCACCGGTTGAATCTATTCTTTTTTCCCTGTTCAAATTCCAGAGTAGTATTAGCTTAGCCTTACCATCACACAGGTTGGAGAGTGGTCTTCCAAGCTTGGGGAAAGCAGTCTTTTTGAGGTGGAGATGTTGCTGTGGGCAGGGCAGCTATAGGAAGGACCATGATATGGTCCGCAGAGCCGCTGCACAGAACCACACCCTGGGCCACCACGCTTATGGTTTTGCTGATTGGATGTGATGAGCAGGCAGTAGCAGGCACTTAGTGATTGGCCTTGTCTGGTGTACTCAAAGGAGAAAGCTCAGCCAGAGCTCCAGGTGCGGTTGTGATTAGCCACAGGTACAAGAGTGAATGGTCCTGTGGACAGAAGCAGTGGCTGGTTGAGCTGTTAGGAGAGCAGGGAGCAGTGGGCTGAGGTGGGGGTGGGACTGAAAAAATAAAAGAAGCAGTGGCTGGTTTGTGGCTGTCTCTAGAGGTGCAAGTGTTTGAAGTCAGTGGTATGTTGGGTTAATTACTAAATAAGCAGGTTTCTAGATCCCTTCAAACAAAGGAGCGCTTAACTTGGTGTTTACACTTACCACTCCTTTCCTCCCACCCTCTGCTGTTAACCAATGTCAGGACATTTTTGCAAAGAATCGAAAACTTGAGGGTGCTTTGTGCCTGTTCCTGTAGGAATTGACAGGAGGCTCCACAACCAGATGATGCCTGACATCACTGTGGAAGTGGAATTTAGGGGTTGTGAATCTTTCTAGTTACTCTGTGTATTCCTCTTTTGATGGAAACTTCCACTTTCCATCCACAATCTTAAATTCCTTTTGTTCATATGCCATCAAGGATGAGGTTACCAAAATGTTTTGCTCTTAAATTTTCCAAATTTGGGATATTATTTGTCATTATTGTTATTATTTATTCAGTTACATGGTCTAATTTTTTTGAACCCCATTTTGTTTTTCTTATGTTGATCTAATTTGGAAATGTAATAAGCAATTCCT